>NW_024070196.1:57387804-57428668 GCF_014754425.2 Oryx dammah | reverse complement strand
TGACTCGTGTAAGCGGTGTGGCAGCAGTGGGTCTTCCTCCGCTGGCGCTTTAAGGCTCCCACAGGCTCTCCGCCGTGGCCCTGCTCTTCACTCCCCGTTTGGAACCAAGCGTGTCCTTCTTTTCCAGATACACGTCAGGGGACGTGAGGGTGTGGGACACCCGCACCTGGGACTACACAGCCCCCTTCCTGGAATCGGAGCTGGAGGAGGATGAGCCTGGAATGCAGCCATACGTCTCCTTTGTGAGGATAAACAGCTCGCTGGCGGTGGCAGCTTACGAGGATGGTAAGCAACCCTCCTCCCTATTAAGGAAAAAAAAAAAGCTTGACAAAAATTAAGCAGCTGTGGCCAGCTCCCCCTTGTAATCCCTCCATACGTACACATGGGCACACACACATGTTCACACACATACACTCATCCTTGTCTTTATGTGAAGAAGTTGGCCAATAACTCTCAATGCATTAGTAGGCATTGGAACACAGCACCCATTAAAACTGGTGTTTAATTCCTACTGGAACTGTCGGGCTGGGTTTTAGTGCCAGACACGAGGCTGGCCAAGCCATCTTAAGCAAATAACTTGTTTGGTGTAAAATATTAAATATACTTGGCCTACTTTTCCTGTTGGCTCTGCTTGATTCAAAGGAAACAGTGAAAAGAGGACAGACAGAGATAATCTTTTGACAAATACGGAAATAGAAAAATAAAAGTCAGGGTCTACCTTTGCCTGGCGCTAACACACTGTGTGAGATAAATTATGGTAATATGTTGTCTCTCTGGGGCTCATAGAATTCTTTTTGTGTACTGGCAACTGTGGATTTACAGACACACAGAGACACACAGACACACACACACCCTTCAGATCGGGAAACTGAGTTACAGACACACACACAAACAGACACAGACACACACCCTTCAGATCAGGAAACTGAGGTTCAGAGAAGCCAAGAGATTTCCTTGAGGTTGACTCATTCATCAGTGGTGAATCCAGAACTGTGGTGGTCTCTCCTAGGCCGTACCCAGGATCCGACACTGTTTATGGGTAAGAAGAGTCTAATAGTTTCACTGGCCATGATATTGTAAACCACCTCTCATGCTCCTAACTTCCATTGTATTGTGAAGTCTGAATCTCCAAAATCTTCCCACTTGCTTGAACGTTGGGACCATGAGATACTTCAGAATGTTAGTGTTCATGTCATGGCATGGTTGCAGATCTTCAGAGGTAGGACAGAACTGTGGTAATGGAGCTGATGGGAACTTTATACGCATATGCCGTTAAAAAAAATTAGGGCTGAAATCTTAAATACATTCATTTTATTACTCTTAACAACACGAACTCTGTTGTTTGGGTTTGGCATTAGTTGGACACCACTGATGGATCTTTCTTTTGGCCTCTAGTAATTGAGCTAAGCTGTCTCTGGGGTATGTCATAGATGAGGTGTGTTTGTTGAGATCCTGCAGAGATAACAGAAGAGCAGCTTGAGTGTGATTCCTACATGCCAAATTACCAGTGAGGTTTTTTTTCATAGAGCTATGCAAAGGTTTGCAGTACTTCTCCATTAGAATCATGCACTGTGGAACAATCTGGTAGCCTCACCCTGCCACACAGAGACACACAGACACACACACACACCCTTCAGATCAGGAAACTGAGGTACACACACACAGACACACACACACACAGACACACACACACCCTTCAGATCAGGAAATTGAGGTACAGACACACACACATACCCTTCAGATCGGGAAACTGAGGTACACACAAACAGACACACAGACACACACACACACACACACACACCCTTCAGATCAGGAAACTGAGGTTCAGAGAAGCCAAGTGATTTCCTTGAGGTTGACTCGTTCATCAGTGGTGAATCCAGAACTGTGTGGTCTCTCCTGGGCTGTACCCAGGATCCAACGCTGTTTATGTAATACTCCACAGAGACACTTAGAGAACGGTGCATCTGATTTATTTGCACACTCATGTCTCATATCTCATGAGCTGGAACATACGGCTTTTGATGACGTGCAAGTGTGCTGGTGGTTTTACACTGTTGGTTAGAATTGTCTTTGTCACCCTCCTCCCTGTTGTTGCACAGAAATATTAGGAAACCTTATAGATATGCCAGAGGAACTTCTCTTTTCAGTAAATACTTGGCAAGTAATTGCCATCATGTATTTTTAAATACTGGGTTTAAAAAAAGTTAGTAGTTAAAATGCAAACAGAGCACAAAAGTATAAAATGTAAAACAAGAGATATCCAAAAAGAAGTTGAAGTGTTCCTCCCTGTTGCCCTACCTCTAGTTCCTCTCACATTTTGCACACACATTGCTTTTTCACCTAATAACAACATGTTTTGGGGTCTTTCTGTATTAGTGCTTATAGGTAAACCCTGTTCTCTTTCAGCCTGTGTAGTATTGCACTGTGTGGCTGTACGATTATTTATTTATTAGGGCCTTTGGTGATGCACATTCAGATTTTTTTGTTGTTGTTATTAAAAACAGTACTGCAGGGCAGTATCCTTGAGCAGATACTGAGACGGACTTATACAAGTATATCTGCAGGGTAACTTATAGGCAATCACTGGATTGGAGGCTACAGATGCTTTACATATTGATAAGTATTGCCAGATTGCCCTCCAAAAAGGTTTCACTGGGTTATAATTTCACTAAAAGTATATGACAGTATGTATACAGAAGTGTAATGACTGCTTCCTCATGCTTGTCTGCTAGGTGGCCATGGTGTTTCACCATTGTTTTTGTTTTCATTTATATAATTTTATATTTTTTCACTGTGTTACTCAGTTCAGTTCAGTCACTCAGTCATGTCCGACTCTTTGTGACTCCATGGACGGCAACATGCCAGGCTTCCCTGTCCATCACCAACTCCTGGAGCTTACTCAGACTCATGTCCGTCGAGTCAGTGATGCCATCCAACCATCTCATCCTGTGTCGTCCCCTTCTCCTCCCGCCTTCAATCTTTCCCAGCATCAGGGTCTTTTCTGGTGAGTCAGTTCTTTGCATCAGGTGGCCACAGTATTGGAGTTTCAGCTTCAGCATCAGTCCTTCCAATGAATATTCAAGATTGATTCCCTTTAGGATAGATTGGTTGGATCTTCTTTCAGTCCATGGAACTTTCAAGAGTCTTCTCCAACACCGCAGTTCAAAAGCATCAATTCTTTGGTGCTCAGCTTTCTTTATAGTCCAACTCTCAGATCCATACAAGACTACTGGAAAAACCATAGCTTTGACTAGACGGACCTTTGTTGACAAAGTAATGTCTCTGCTTTTTAATGTGCTGTCTAGGTGGATCAACTTTCCTTCCAAGGAGCAAGCATCTTTGAATTTCATGGATGCAGTTACCATCTGCAGTGATTTTGGAGCCCCCCAAAATAAAGTCTGACACTGTTTCCACTGTTTCCCCATCTATTTCCCATGAAGTGATAGGACTGGATGCCGTGATCTTAGTTTCTGAATTTTGAGTTTTAAGCCAACTTTTTCACTCTCCTCTTCCACTTTCATCAAGAAAACCTTAGTTCTTCTTTACTTTCTGCCATAAGGGTGGTGTCATCTGCATATCTGAGGTTATTGATATTTCTCCTGGCAATCTTGATTCCAGCTTGTGCTTCATCCAGCCTGGCCTTTTGCATGATGTACTCTGCATATAAGTTAAATAAGCAGGGTGACAATACGCAGCCTTCTGTGCTATTAGGTGCTTGTATTTCTTTCTCTGCGAATAGTTTCTTCATTTTCTTTGGGTTGTTATCTTCTGTGGTTGAAAATAAGGGCTAAGGAAATAAGCTTGTCCTTGTTCTTAAATATTTTTTCAATTTGTCACTTATTCTTCAATGAACTTTGTTTATGGTTTGTTTTCCTAGATAGTAGTTATGTGTGTATGTATATTTGTGATTTTAATTTTTTAATCCATAAATGAGTGGGTTTTATTTTGTAATTTAATATATTTGACTAATACATTGACATCAAGCTAACATAAAGTTGCACACTGCAAAGTCTTCTACCCGTTTTTGTTCACTCCATTCTAAAGCAACCATATTTTTTAGTTTTTCTAGCCTTGTGGTATTTCTTTATTGTAAATACAAAGTATTGATATCTTCTTATTCCTTCCTCCCCCCCTTTAAACAAAAGATTGTTGTCGTTCAGTTGCTCAGTCATGTCCGACTGTTTGCAACCCCATGGACTGCAACACACCAGCCTTCCCTGTCCTTCACTGTTTTCTGGAGTTTGCTCAAACTCATGCCCATTGAGTCGATGATGCCATCCAACCATCTCATCCTCTGTTGCCCCCTTCTCCTCCTGCCTTCAATCTTCCCCAGCATCAGGGTCTTTTCCAGTGGGTTGGCTCTTTGGATCAAGTGACCAAGGTATTGGAGCTTCAGCGTCACTCCTTCCAATGAATTTTCAGGACTGATTTCCTTTAGGATTGACTGGTTTGATCTGCTTGTTATCCAAGATACTCTCAAAAGTCTTCTTCAGCACCACAGTTCAAAAGCATCAGTTGTTTGGCCCTCAGCCTTCTTTATGACCACATCCATACACGACTACTGGAAAAACCATCGCTTTGACTCTACGGACCTTTGTCAGCATATTACTTTATAATATTATTGCGTACCTTGGCGTTTTTTTTTTTTTTCACTTAATGGTGTATCTTTTTTTTTTAATTGAGTAAATTTGACATATTGTGTAAGTTTAAGGTGTACAGTGTGTTACTTTGATACATTTATATATTTAATATGGCCATTGTAGCAATATTTATATTATGTAATTATAGTACAGTATTATTATCTGTATTTCATTATACCGTGCATTAGAACCCTGTGATTTATTTATCACTTAACAAGTTTATCACTTGACAAGTGATAAATACTTTTGTATTTTTTATTTGTACTTTTAAATAGCATCAATCCTATCCTTCATGCCTCCTACCTGCTGGTAACCATCATTTTACTGTTTTTTTAAAAATAAGTTTGACATAGATTTCACATGTAGGTGTTACCATACAGCACTTGTCTTTGTCTGACTTATCTCACTTAGCATAATATGGTCAAAGTCCATCCACATTGTTGAAAATGGCAGGAATTCCTTCTTTCTCATGACTGAATAATATTTTATTACATGTTGTGTATTTTGGGTATATATACCATGTCTTTTAAGGGGCTTTTCAGGTGGCCCTAGGGGTAAAGAACCTGCCTGTTAATGCAGGAGACACAGGTTCTATCCCTGGGTGGGGAAGACCTCCTGCAGGAGGAAATGGCAACCCACGCCAATATTCTTGCCTAGAAAATCCCATAGACAGCAGAGCCTAGTGGGCTACAGTGCATGGGGGTGCAAAGAGTTAGACACAGTTGGAGCGACTTAGCACCTTGTCTTTTTTAAAAAAATCTTTATTTGGCTGCACAGGGTCTTAGTTGCAGCATGTAGGATCTTTAGTTGGTGGCACGTGGGATCTTAGTTCGCTGACCAGGTATCAAACATAGGCCCTCTGCGTTGTGCGTGCAGTCTTAGCCAGTGGACCACCAGGGAAGTCCCTATACCATGCCTTTTTTATCCGTTCATCCACTGATGGGCATTTGAGTTGTTGCCATATCTTGGCTAGTGGAAATAACCCTGTAATGAACCTGAGAATGCTCACATCTCGTTAAAGACATAACATGAAAGGCTGTCCATGTCAGTGCATGGGAAAGGTGCTCCTTTTTCCTGGTACCCCACTGTGTGCACTATGATTTACTCACTTAGTCCTTTAGTGAGGAACAGCTGGGCTGTTTCTGCTTTCGCTGCTGCAGTGTTGTAGTGAAAAGCCTTGTGCGTATGACATTCCATGTGAGTGCAGGACGGGTTGTTTCCTGCCAAAAAATGTCTGTGCCAAAAGGTAAATGAAAATGGGGTTATATTATTTAGCATTCTTACCAGCCCTTTTTTTTTTTTTTTTAGTTTTATCAGCAAACTTGTTTCAAAATGTTAGGTGTCACTTTGATAAGAAATGGTATCCAAATGTTTGAATTTACATTTCTCTTAGTGTGAGAAAGGTTGAATTTTTTCACATGTGTACCTGCCACTTGTAATTTTTTTCTTCTGTTACTTTTAGGGCTTAAAATTTTTTTTAAATTGAGATATAGTTAATGTGCAATACTATATAAATTTCAGGTATACAACATAGTAATTCACAGTCTTAAAGGTTGTACTCCAGTTTTAGTTATCATAAAATGCTGACTATACTCGCTATGCTGGACGATGTATCCATGTAGCTTTTCAAGTTTTGTACCTAGTAGCTTGTGCTGCTTCAGCTCCCATCCCCATCTTGGCTCTGTTTGCCCCTCCCCTTTCCCTCTCCCAGGAGTGACCACTAGTCTGTTCTTTATATCCATGAGCTTGTTTCTTTTCTGTTAGGTTTGCTTATAAGATTCCACATACAAATGAGATCATGTCTTTTTCTGTTTGACTTACTTCACTTTAGCCTAATACCCTCTTAAGTCCATCTGTGTTGTTACAAATGGAAATTCCATTGCTTTTTATGGTTGAGTAGTATTCCTGTGTGTGTGTGTGTATATATATACATATATATGTGTGTGTATATATATATATATACATATATATGTGTGTGTATATATACACATATATATGTGTGTATATATATATATACATATATGTGTGTGTCTATATATACACACCATGTTTTCTTTGTATCTGTTGATGGGCAGGTTGCTTTCATATCTTGGCTATTGTAAACAATGGTGCTATGAAGATTGGGGTTGCGTGTATCTTCTCAAATCAGTGATTTTGTTTTTTTCAAATATGTACCAGAGCGGAATTGCTTAGTCATATGGTAGTTACATTTTTAGTGTTTTGAGAAATCCTCTTTTCCAGTGTCTATACTAGTTTACTTTGGTGTACCAGCAGTGTATGCGGGTTCCCTTTTCTCCACATCCTCGCCGGCATTTGTCATTTGTGTTCTTTTTGATGACAGTGTTATGGGTTGTCTTTATGTTTGAATCCTGACCAATATAGATTTCATCCTGGAATAGCATATGAATCTGATTATATCTTTCCAACATTTCTTAGTAGAAAGCCCGTCTCTGCCTCGCTGGTTTGAGGCGGTGCCTTTACAGACTTTCACATAGGAAACTCTTAGTACTTCAGTCTGTTTCTGGATGTTCCATCTTGTCCAGGCGGTCTGTCTGGTTGCTTACGTTCACAGCCTCGCATTCCAGTCTCACTGTTTTGGGCTTCACTGCGCCCTTCTGTGGGTCAAGTCTGTCGCACTTCCTTGGCTGCATCATTTGCGTTGAAATCTTTGATTTGTCTCAAATTCCTTTTAGTATTCTCGGGTGGCGCTAGGTGGCACTAGTGGTAAAGGACCCGCCTGCCAATGCAGGAGATTGTAAGAGACCTGGGTTTGATCCCTGGGTCGGGAAGGTCCCCTGGAGGAGGGCACGGCAACCCATTCCAGTGTTCTTGCCTGGAGAATCCCATGGACAGAAGAGCCTGGTGGGCTGCAGTCCATGGGGTCGCACAAAGTCAGATACGACTAAGCAGCTCAGCACGCACTCACTCCTTTTAGTATTAGGATTGTTTCTTTGATGATAGCTCCTGAGTTTTCTTGTTCCTCTCTCACTCAGCTTGTTTTATCAGGCTGATAGGAATTGTTACTTTCTGAGATAAGCAACAACTTTTCATTCGCCCCGCCCACCCCTAGACCTCAGGTGGCACTGTCTTTAGTCTTACTTCAGTTTAGCAGATTGGAACTATGATATTTGTACTAACATATTCATGAGTAGTTACTTCTGGGCAAAGACAGATCGAGATAATCAAATGCACATTTTGTAGTGCTCCTCTCTAGAGCAGTGAACACGCACTTGTTAGGCAGTGCCATGGCACAAAGGAGATTCACCTTGGGGGTCTGAAATTCGTGACCGTGCTCCACAGAAAAGAAGAATAAGACAATAAAATGAGTTAATGAACTGGTTGTGCCAAAGGGAAGCTCTGTAGCCGTGGAGACCCCCTCGATGGTCTGTCTGTACATGTATTCTCCACAGAAGGAATCAGGTCCGGAGGGGGAGATAGAAGCTGGTCTGGGAGAGAGTAAGTCATCCCCTCGTCCTTTTTAGCTTCCCTGCCCTGCAGGAACACTCTTATACCCACCTGGGGTGGTGAGATTTGGCAAGATGATCCACACTTGTGATTTTTTGAATTCCAACCCACTGGCCTCATATTTCTTCTGCCTTGTTTCCGATTGTCAGCACTGGCCGCCCTCCAGTTTGATTTTACCACTAATTGTGTTGCACGTTACCATACCGAAATGAATCAAATCAGAATGCTTTCCTGGAGCATTAGATAAAGCCGGCGAAGGTTCTGAGTAATGAGCAGATGCTGCTGATGCAGGGACAGCGCAGACCTTGCCAGGACTCCATCTGCTCCATGCTCGCCTGCCTTTGGCCTCGAGCCACCACGTTAGGCAATGGCAGTGTACTCGAAACCCGCTCCCTGTTCACAGTCTGTCTCAAAAACTCACTCTTTGGTTAGAAATGAGATTACACACTTCTTAGGTGCAAAGAAGTTCTGATTTGTCCCTGTAGGTGGAGAGCAGAGACCCGGTGCTCTTTAGCACGTGGAAGCCTAGGTGGGACAGCCAGCAGGCGTCTTTCGGGTGCCATGGAGCCAGGCAGAGTGGCTTATCCACTTGTGCAGCCTCCCAGGGCAGTTGTCTGCGCCCACACACACCCCATTGTCCGGGACTCTGCCTACCCTGGGCTGGAGTGACTGTGATTTTTCATTTCCTGACGTGTGTACGATGGATGGGAGTGGGTCTCTCCAAGCTTCTTTTCAGCAGTGAACAGTAGGACCATGTTTTACTTAGGCGGCTACTGAGACTAGGTTCTTCCAGAGTTTTAGTTGTAATTTTATGCTTAATAAAAAAATCGGTTCATCAGTAGTTTTGCTTATGTCTCTTAGATGTCGATGACGTTTCAATGTCATAACATAACCTTTGAATGCAGTATTCAGTCTGCTCCTCTCCCCTGATCAAGACTGAAGTTTCAGAAGTGGATTATTAACATAATTGTTTGGGAGATGGCTAGCATACCTCACTGTGGAGGATTGGGGTTGTTTTTCAAGGCTTTCCTTTTCTGCTCATTTTTCTCTTAAAGTCTTAGTAAGTAATTCTTGCCAGAAACCTTTGTCTACCTTTTGGTCTTAGGAGCCTTAATTCAGACACTTGGTGGACAAAACGAAATGAAACATCTTTCTGATAAAAACCAAAAAAAATACCAGGTGGAGTATTTTTCTTTTAAAGTCTGCTCTGGGTCTTCACTGAGGTTTGTGGGCTTTCTCTAGTTGTGCTGCAGGGTTTCGCACTGTGGTGCTTGGGTTCTCTAGTTCCCTCATGACTTGTGGGAGCTTAGTTTCCCGACCAGAGATTGAACCCCTGTCCCCTGCATTGGAAGGCAGAGTCTTAACCACTGGACCAATAGGGAAGTCCCCCAGGTAGAGTTCTTTTAAAAGAATACATGTAAACAGTTTTCTTAATAGTACAAGTGCTTACAGTTTAAAGATATTCAGAGTGGAATTAAAAGTTGAAATGCAGAATTCTGAACTGAGGGTTTTTTTTTTGTTTGTTTGTTTTTTTAGTATTGCGGAAGTATTTCTTAGAGTATTGAACGTTATAGTTGATTGCACTTGGAGTGGTCTTAGGGTATTAAAATTTGTTTCATAGACAAGCCATAGAGATTGTGTTTATGTTATGGAGGAAGATGTCAAATAAAAATACTTATTTTAAGGTTTTTCTGTTCCTCAGGGGAGTTTTAAATTATATTTGTTTTACACTTGCTTATACATGCTTTAGACTGCATTTGTGTTGTAACTAAGTAATAGCTCAGTGTTCCTTAAGTGGCATTCCACAGATAAAACTGTGGGTGGGAGTTGTAAGATCTCTAGGAAATGTTTTAAAATCTGTGTGTTTTTATGGTCATTTTAAAAAGGAATCTGGAACTTTTGGCCTTGGGACTGAACCGTACTGTGAGATCTCATTAATTGAATTTGCATTTGTAGTCACAGGCTGTTGGCACCCAGTGATCACCTCGTTGCCTTGTAATGCTTTGCTTTTCACACTAACTGGCCCATAGATGAATTCTTAGAAGTCTGTAAGCTCTCGAATTTAAGAAACACTGGAGAGCGACGTTCTCATGCTTTAGACACACACAGCAAATGAGCAGTTTCTTGGATAACTACAAATTTTGAAGGTACTATGAAAATAATTTGAAATCGTTTTATCACGCAGAAAACACTGGCACATTATATTAATGATACGAGAGTTGGTGTTAATCTTCTGGTTTATTGGGGGCCTGGTTTTACTGAACACTGATTTTTTAATAAGGCACAGCATGATGCATGAATTCAGAGTAGCTGTCCTGTCTTACTACAGTTGAGATTAAGAACAGAAGGGAGCGATAAATAGCACAGGGGAGCTTTGGGGAGATAGTGGAAGCTACAGAAATAAATTGTCCAAGTTCTTTAGTCTACCTAATGAAAACTAAGCATGAGTTTTTTGTTTTTTTTTTTACAAGAAAATGAATTTTAAGCCATAAAATTTAATTTCCTCTTCAGTACTTCCAATTTTAGTTGTAATGTTTACTCTCTTGTGAACCCTAGGCTCTGTTATAGCAGAGATAAATATATTTGTGAACTGTATTCAGTATTTTGAGTCACAGAGCTGTTAGGGAGGCCCATGGAGTGGGACAGCAGCCCCGGGGTGCCAGGGATAGGTGGGGCAGGGAGTCCGAGGGGAACAGTGACCTGGAGGGTTTGGAAGGTTGGCACCATACAGAGAGTCTGAGCAGGTAAGAAAACTGAGGATAATAGGAGGCAGTTTTCTCGTTGTTGGAGAAGGGAGGTGCAGGTATGAAGTGGGGATGGCCAGAAGGAACTCTGGGGGGCTGGACTGGAATAGGAGCTGTCAGTGTGGAGTGCGTGGTTTTCAGTATCGATTGATAAGCAGCCAGAGATGTATGTATGTTCGTATGCATATGTTTTCATGTATGTCCTGGCTTTGTTTGTGAAAAGGTATGGGAGCAGCAACAGTCCAGTAGCGATCAGCCAACCTAGTGCTCAGGTCTTGAAAAACATCGCTCTTCACTAAAAGGAGCCGAGGCTTCTCGGCGTAATGGCCATTCCAGGGCTAGGGCAGGGAGAATCTTCAAATATTTAAAAACTAAACAACACACTTCTGAATAACCCATAAGTCAGAGAGGAGATCACCAAAGAAATTAGGAAATATTTTGAACTGAAGGAAAATTAAAAACAGTATATCATTGTATGGGATGTAGCTAAAGCAGTGCTTAAAGGGAAATTTATAACATTGACTATTTATATTAGAAAAGAGAAAGTCACAAATCAACAGTATAGCTTTTCACCTTAAAATAGAAAAAGAAGAGAAAGTTAAATAAAATAAGCAGAAGGAATAAAGTAATAAAGAACAGAAATCAATGGAGTAGAATAGAGGGAAAAAAATAGAGAAAAATCAATGAACGGGACAACCATACCTTTGAAAAAATTGATCAAATTGACAAATCCCTAGCCAGATTGATCAGGAAAAAAAGAGATAGGAAATTAATTGTCGACATAAGGAATGTAAGATGGGACATCATTACGAATCCTGTAAATATTAAAAAGTTAAAATATTATGAACACCTTTATGCCAGTAAATTCAATAAGTTAGATAAAATGGATGAATTGACTTTTTGAAAGACAAACTACCTAAGTTAACAAGAACTAGAAAACACAAATAGCTCTATTTCCAATTTTAAAAAATCGAATTTATAATTTAGTAGTTTCCACAAAGAAAACTGTAAGCCCAGTGAATCCTATCAAACACTTAAGAGATAATACCAAATCTACACACTTCTGTAAAATAGACTAAGAGGAACAGTTCTCAACTCCGCTTATGGGGCCAGCATTAAGGCTAGATAAAGAAGAAACAATGATAACTAACACCTGAAAACAAGTTCTACAGATGGATACTCCTCATGAGCATAGATGTAAAAATCCTCAACTATGTTATAAAATTGAATCCTGCAAATATATTAAAAAGATAATACATCATAACCAATTAGGATTCATCCCAGGAATTCAGGGTGAGTTTGATTCCATTAACAATTAATATAATGCATCATGTTAGACTATAAAAGAAAAACTGTATGTTCATCTCAATGAAACAAAAATTTTTTTTGACAAAAACAAACTGATTCATTATTAAAAACTTAGCTAACTTTTTTAGTCTGCTTAAGAGAATCTATGAAAAACTTGGAGCTAACTTTGTACTTAGTGGTAAAAGATGCTTTCCTTTTAAAGTCAGAAACAGGGCAAGACTGTCCATTTTCACTACAATTGTTAAATGTTGTGCTGGAGGGCATATTTAGGGCAGTAAGGCAAGAAAAAGGTATCCAGTTAGGGAGCAAATAAAATTGTCTGTGAATAAATGGATAGACTCCTAAGCAAGCAACAAAAGTATTTTACTAGAATAAATATTAATATCTTTAGTAATGATACCGGATATTAGGTCAGATGCAAAAGTCTATAGTATTCAAGTGAGCAGCAAATAATTGGAATTGATATTGCATTAGAGATATAACATAGTTGGGGATTAACTCAGCAATGTATGTTTAAAACCTATATGCTGACTATAAAATATTACTGAGAAAAATTTGAGGAAAGCATGAATAAAGGGAGAGGGTTATTATTAGATTCATGGATTGGCAAGTTGAATGCTGTTAAGATGCCAGCTCTCCCTTAATTGATCTAGAGCTTCAATCCAATTTCAGTCAAAATCCCCATAGGCTTTTTGGGTAGAAATTGAAAAGCTGATTCTAAAATTTAAAATCTGAAAGAAAATGTGGTGGACTAAGAATAGCAAAGAGCAATCTTGGAAAAAAGCATAAAGCTGGAGTTCTTATGCTACCTGATTGGAGGATTTACTGTAAAATGACAGTAATCAAAACAGTGTTGATACTGGCTATGAGAATAGACCTGTGGACCAGTGGAACCAAATGAAGTCCAGAAAAAATGTTTTTTTATGAAAGGCATCAACATCCTTTTATGAAGAAATGACCATCTTTTCAACATCACTGATCAAATTAATATGTATACAGATATGTCTACAAATTGTAACAAATTGTTTGATATAGTACTGCTGCTGCTGCTGCTGCTAAGTTGCTTCAGTCGTGTCTGACTCTTCACGACCCTGTAGCAGCAGCCCACCACGCTCCCCTGTCCCTGGGATTCTCCAGGCAAGAACACTGGAGTGGGTTGCCATTTCCTTCTCCAGTGCATGAAAGTGAAAAGTGAAAGTGAAGTCGCTCAGTTCGACCCCATGGACTGCAGCCCACCAGGCTCCTCTATCCATGGGGTTTTCCAGGCAAGAGTACTGGAGTGGGGTGCTATTGCCTTCTTGGTGATATAGTACTACTTGTAGAAAAAACATGTAGTTAAAAAAAAACTGTTTTTTCTCTCTCTACTGCCTTAGGGTCCTGATTCCCCCAGTCACCCCTGTCTCTTCTCCAAAGACATTGGCCACTCCCAGTGTCTGAGACACTCTTCCAGATACAGCACGTATTGTGGTCACATCATTTAGTTGTATTGCAAGAGGGAACTGGCTGGAGTTAGTGGCTGTGTGCACAGTGACGTCTCTCTTGCATCAACTGCCTTCTCGAACTACACCCCCTCATAGAAGAGCCAGTCCAAATTCTTCCCCACCAATCTGTTTTTCCTTTGACTTTGCTAACTGTAAATTTTTCTGTTTAGTCACATTGTCATATTCTTACACCATATCATCTGCCTCCTTTTCAATTTCCTGTCTCTCTGTTTTTGAGTCTTCTCTTTAGAATGTTCGTTCTTTCTGCTTTGAACTTGAGACTACTGAATATATTCATCTTTCCTCCTCCTTGACTCAGTTTCTGCTTTGGTCGCTCCCTTGCTTATGTGCTAACCAGTCAGTTCATTGGTCCACAGGCCCACTCAGATCCCCTTACTTGTCAGTCTGGGATGCAGCTTCCAGAATGCTTCCTGTGTACAGTTTTTCTGCCTTAAGTAAGAGTTTAGCTTTAGAGCTACGTTCAACTGGGAGGTCAAGGCTGACATGCACGTGGATGCTGCATCTAGGTAAAGAACAAATTTCATTCTTTTTCATCTTTTTCAAGATCTTTTGTGAGTTGGCCCTACCTTATGACCCTTGTTTGCACTGATTTTAACCTCCTACTCACCTCTTCTCTTCTGAAAGCAGACGCTGTGTTGTCCTCTCAAACTTTACACCAGCCTCCATCTCTGGCTTGCATTGCATGGTGATGCTGTGTGGGCTTAATGAGTGAAGGGGTACACATTCAGTGAGTGCTATGGGTATAATTGAAATTTCTTTTAAGATGCTTTTTCTCATTTCAGAATTTCCTTTGACTCCTGCTTCATTTCTTACAGGCAAGTTTTTACTTACATGGTGGAAATTGAGATTGCCCGCCGTCTTTAGGAATAGTCAGCTTCACTGAGTGTCTCTGAACTGCAGTTAATTGATCCTGTCTACTTAACTGTTAGGAAGCTGAGACCAAGCCTTAGGTGTTGGTTACGCCACCTCAAGTGAAGAGGAGCTCGTGGCTAAAATAAGCTCTAATCGAGATAGCACAAAAGACCACAGGACAGACCTTGCGGTTCAAGAAGTGACCAGTCTCTGACTTTCTGGACTGGTAACCTGTTGTAAATTTTATGGTGCATGGAAAGATCAAAGGGGAGGGGTAATACCAATTGTCTTTTCCCAAAACCAGTTCAGCAGTTATTTACCTTTCAAGCAATTAACATAATTACCATTATGCTAAAAAGTAATTTTGGAAAGTTCTGCCCTGAGCTCTTATGACTCCACTGGGACAGTTTTAGTTGGGACTTATCTTTTTGATGGAAGCCTAATTGCAGTTTTGGCTTTGTGCATGCAAACAGAAGCAGCTAATTGTTTAGGCAAATAGCAGATTAATTTAAAAATGCATCCCTAATAAAACAAAAATGGTATCCATTATGGCCCTTGTTCCCACGACGAGGCATATAAATATTCTGCCCAAGTGCCATTAGGCGGAGGTCTTAAGGATTGTCGACATTATTTCACAGTGGTAGCACTTTCATGATATCGTGTGCTCTTTACAAAAGCTAACATAAATCAGTTTAAACTCATTGAGATCCCATCTCCACTCTGTGCAGTTTCATTACCACACTCTGGCTGGCCTCCTCTGGGAGGTGGGAGGGACGTGCTGCAGACTGGCACCGGTGCCCATCCACAGCTGCCGAGCCGGCTTTATGTCTCCTCCAAAGACTGGCCGTCGTTACTCATGTCACCGCTAATGACTGTTCCTAGGCTCGGGTGAGCTTGGAGTTCCCGCCGCCTCGCGGATGCTTGTCAAGGTGGAGGGTCCCGGGCCCAGAGAGCGGTGGGCCTGCCAAGCCCAACTCCTGTCTACTTTCCTGGGCCGGCGGCCCTCCCTCGCTGTGGTCCTCCACGTTTTTTGAGAGACCCTTTTTCTTTTGTCTGAGTCCTTTTTATTTTGTTCATGAGTGAAGCGGTGTTGTGGAGATCCAGCACTGGTTGAGTTACACCTCTTTTACCCAGCGACCGAGGGAAAGGCAGACGCACCTGCTCTCCTCTCAGCTTTCCCGGTGTGAGGCAGATGGGCCATCAGCCTCGGTGCTGAGGGTCATTTATGCCTGGTCCAGGGAATGGTGGCGACGACCTGTTTACTCAGTCACCACCAAAGAGCCACAATGAAGCTCCCTTCGCATTTGCTGAGCAGTTTTCTCTTGGTTCACCTTGGCCAAGCATGCAGAGTGAAGGTGGTAGACCCCCTTGTGGGCATCTCCTTGCTTGGAAGCCCCTCTGGAGGTGGACATATTTGTAGCATTTGAGTTGGTCTTTTGGCCTCGGGAGAGTAAACGAGGATGGGGACCCCAGGCCTGGGGTGGCTGTTTCATGTTCTTGGCTGAGCCATTGGGCTCAGACTTCTCAGTTTCAGTTGTGTGCCTGGAGTAGAAGCCCTGGTGAGATTGGGAAGAGGGAAAGCTGCTTTGTGGAGAGAGGTGGGTGGGGAGGGAGGCAGAGTACAGAGACGCGGAGGCAGAGTACAGAGACGCAGAGGCAGACGTGTGGCGCATCAGGAGACCAACTGCCTAGGTCTGAATGTTTTTCTGCTTCCGGCTCTGATCCCTTTTCCTGTCCAGCTATGTTTTCTGCCCTTGAGTTCTGTGAACTAGCCTCGTTTCTGTTCAGTCTGTTTCCTTTTGTATTTAAGCCAGTGGATTTGTTTCTTACAACCAAATGTTCCGTTGCTAAAACATAAGACAAACATTCAGCAAACCTTTATGGATGTTCAGCCACTTTCCATAGGAAATGGAGCAGAAAAAGGACACACTCCTGCCACTTCAGAAATCCATCGATATTAGGAGCCAAATCCATGCTAGTGCTTTGCCTGCAATATGATAAAACTTGGCCTTTCAAGTGAATTTACATCAGATTTTTTAAACTGTCACCTGTTTGGGAAGGGAGTTTATCGGGCTCTGACAGGTGTTGACTACAGCTTCTTTAATATTATGCAGTGTATGTGGACTCAGTTCAACTTGAAATATCTGTGAAAGTTAGCTGCTCCTTTTTGGGAATCTTAAAATAGTGTGTCAACAGGACAAAAAGTTAAGCTTATCCATTGTCCCCTCACACTTTGTGTATATATCTGTTTTTGTTAGTTGTATTTTAGTGACTCTAACTGGTCTTTCTGCGGTGTGAATGTTGTGAGAATAAAGATTATATCCTTCCTGCATGCCCCTAAAACAAGATGCTTGGTGATGCCACTAGAACATCAGCTCCAGGCAGTCAGGGATTTTTTTGTTTATTTTGTCTTGTTCACTGCAGGTTTCCTGGTGCTTAAAATAGTGACTGGCCCAGGGCAGGGGCTCAAATACGTGCTGAATGTCTTGTTGCATTGACTGCTTTTTGGCTAAGTATTGGTTAACATGGGTAATAATTCAAGCATAATATTATAAAATATTCTTATAATTCAAGTATTCACTGTTGAAGCCCCTGTAGTTTCAGGGTTGTAAAAGTAGCATGATTTAACTATATTAACTAAAAAAAAAAAAGAAAAAAAAAAGACCTTTCATAAAATTAGCTTTCACTCAGGCATCCCTCCTGTCAGCTGCTGTGCTGGCTCCTACTCACCTCATCTCTGTATTTTGGGGTCAGATATCCAGCAACACAGTGGGAAAGTGAAATTGCACATCTTGCAAAAGCTGCAGGAGTTTTAACCGTCTTACAAGTGATACGGGAAGAGCAGTAGAAGTGGTAATTACATGGGTAGCTATAAATGGTTTTTTTTCTTATTTCTCTTTAAAAGATAATTGCCTGCTTATGCAAAAATAATCACAATGTGTGTGGGGTTTATAACATATGTAGAGATTAAAAAGTATGGCAATAATAGCAGAAAGGCAGGGCTGGAGGGAATGGGAAGGTGCTGCTTCCCTGTGTGTGAAGTGGTGCAGTGTTGCTTGAAGGCAGACCGGTGAGGTACAGATGGGTGCTGGAAGTCTATAGCCCCTAAAATAAACACACTTTGGCTCATAGACCAACAAAGGAATCAAAATGATATGAACACATAATTAACCCAGTACTCAGTCCAAAAGAAGGCAGAAAAAGAGGGGGAAAGGGAACAAAGAACCCATGGGCCAAATAGAAAACGAGACAGGATAGTAGCTTACACCCACCCTTACCAACAGCCACTCCAAAGGTGAGTCGTCTGCATACCCCAGTAAAGGCAGACCAGCTGCACGCCACCTGCAAGTAAACCCACTTTAGACACCAGGCAAAGTGAAAGGAGAGGGGACACATAGCATGCTAACACTGCTCCAGAGCTGGAGCCACTCTGTCAGCATCAAAGTAGATTTCAGAGGGAAGAGCGTGACCGAAAGACGCTTCACATGACAGAAGGCCGCTTCATCCAGAGAGCAGTGCAGCCCTAAGTGAGAACACAGCTTAAAGTGGAGGACTGATGACAGGTGAGGGTCTGGCTGAGTGACATGCTTCATAGTTGGAGAGAATGGACAAAGACCACGACAGCACAGACACTCAAAAGAGAAGGGTGTGACCGTTAAACAGACGGCACCTGGAATATATTTTCTAGGAAGACCCTTCTTAGAACAGCTCTGCAGTCTTGCGGTGAAGGGTATTTTATTGCATACAATTCTATTGGGGAGATGATGCCAACAAAACCAGTACTTGATTAATAATGAAAAATGTGTTTATAGATAAACTCCATGTGTGCTTCGAGTGAGCTGTGGTTGAGTAACTTCCACATTTGGCAGAACACAGGTTGAGTTTGTGTTGATTACTCATCGAGCTCATAGTTATTTTATGCACTTGTAAACGCAGCCGCTCCCCCTGCACTTTCTCGCTGACTTTCAGCCCAGCCTCACCGCTTACCAAGTGGCTTTGGACCAGTTGTTGAGCCACTCGGAGCTTCTGATTCTTCTCTTTTGTCAAATGATGCTCTTCCCAGGGTGGAAGTAAGCACTGTAGGAGAGGAGACAAGTGAGTGTGTGAATACTCACAGGCTTCGTGCAGTAGCGGTTTCTTTACTGCTTTATTGTGTTGTCGGCAAACAAATGTAATGCAGGCTTGTTGGGAAGAGGCACGTCCTGGAACGTGCCTGTCTCCCATTTAATATGTAGAGCCCTTGGCATTTTCTACAGTGTATCTGTTGTTTCTGAGTCTGAATGGAAAGAATTTGCCAAAATATTTGCCAAAGGAATGTGTTGTGGAGCCTTTCTTAATCCACTTACCAATAAGTTTATCATAATTCTTAGAAGAGTACACTGTTTTACATCTGAAGCAGCATTTAACTTGAAGAAAGCTCTGCTTTTGTTTGTAATCACCTCCTTAGCCTACTGACAGTTTAAAGGCTTGCAGAGCAACCCAAATATATTATTTTCTTCTAACTTGCTGTATTTATTTAGTGCTGAATATTACCCTATAGTAAGATCCTACGTTCAATGCATTTACTGTTTAAAGTTATTATTGTTCAGTCACTCAGTCTTTCTGACTCTTTTGTGACCCCAAGGACTGCAGCACACCAGGCTTCCCTGTCTTTCATTATTTCCCAGAGTTTGCTCAGAATCATGTCCATTGAGTCAGTGATGCTATAAAACTATCTCATCCTCTGCTGAGCTCTTCTCCTTTTGCCTTCAATCTTTCCCAGCATCGGGGTCTTTTCCAAAGAGGTGGCCCTTTGCATCAGATCGCCAAAGTATTAGAGCTTCAGCTTTAGCATCAGTCCTTCCAATGAATATTCGGGGTTGAATTCCTTTAGAATTGACTGGTTTGATCTCCTTGCAGTCCAAGGAACTCTCAAGAGTCTTCTCCAACACCACAGTTCAAAAGCATCAATTCTTCCACGCTCAGCCTTCTTTATGGTCCAACTCTCACATCTGTACATGACTCCTGAAAAAACCATAGCTTTGACTAGATGGACCTTTGTTGGCAAAGTGATGTCTCTGCTTTTTAATAGGCTGTCTGGGTTTGTCATAGCTTTTCATCCAAGGAGCAAGCGTCTTTTAATTTTGTGGCTGCAGTCACCATTCACAGTGATTTTGGATTCCAAGAAAATAAAATATGTCACTGTTTCTGCTTTTGCCCCTTCGATTTGCCATGAAGTGATGGGACCAGATGCCATGATCTTAGTTTTTTGAGTGTTAAGTTTGAAGCCAGCTTTTTCACTCTCCTCTTTCACCCTCATCAAGAGGCTCTTTAGTTCCTCTTTGCTTTCTGCCATTAGAGTGGTATCATCTGAATATTTGGGGTTGTTGATATTCTTCCCAGCAATCTTGATTCCCGCCTGTGATTTATCCAGTTCAGCATTTCACATGTGCCCTGCATATAAGGTAAGTAAGCAGGGTGACAATATACAGCCTTGATGTACCTTTTCCAATTTTGAACCAGTTCGTTGTTCCATGTCTGATTCCAAATGTTGCTTCTTGACATGCATACAGGTTTCTCAGGAGGCAAGTAACGTGGTCTATTCCCATCTCTTTAAGAATTTTCCACGGTTTGTTGTGATCCACACAGTCAAAGGCTTTAGTGTAGTCAGTGAAGCAAAAGTAGATGTTTTTCTGGAATTTCCTTGCTTTCTCTATGATCCAACAGATGTTGCCAATTTGATGCCTTGTCTAAATCTAGCTTGTCCATTTGGAAGTTCTCAGTGCATGTACTGCTGAAACCTATCTTAAGTATTTTGAGTGTTACTTGGCTAGCATGTGAAATGAGCACAATTATACGGTAGTTTGAACTTCATTGGTGTTACCTTTCTTTGGGATTGGAATGAAAACTGACCTTTTCCAGTCCTGTGGCTGCTGTTGAGTTTTCCAGTTTTGTTGACATGTAGAAGACAAAGTACAAGGCAAAGAAAAATGGAAAGAGGGATTACAGAAGGATGGAAATTGAACGCTTTATCTGCTTTAGATAATAGGAAGTTGTAATAAATAGGACTGGACTTATGGGCGGGCAGTAGAGAAGAAATTGTTTAGTTGCTCAGTCATGTCCAACTGTTTTTTGACCCCACGGACTATAGCCCACCAGGCTCCTCTGTTCATGGAATATTCCAGGCAAAGATACTGGAGTGGATTGCCATTACCTTCTCCAGGGGATCTTCACAACCTAAGGAACAAACTCACGTCTCCTGCATTGGCAGGTAGATTTTTTTTTACCACTGAGCCATGCTCTGTAACATGGCAGGCATATAGGATAACATCCAAATGTAAAAATGGTTGCTCTGTCTCCAGCATTTTGTGTGGTTTTCTCCTTTAATCTGCCCAGCAGTCCTAGGTAGTAGGTAATGTTTTCAGTTTTAAGATGAGAAAACAGACTCTCAGCTTTGAGTAACTTGCCCAAGGCCTTTAGCAGGCAAACAGTGGAGCTGGGTTTGAACTCAGACAACCACATACTGTGTTATCTGTGCATGGTTATTTTCAGTGATTTTTGAAAAGTAAAATTAGTTGATGTCGGATCATCTGCATTATCCAGCATGAGCCAGAAAATGATTCTTTTTTTAAAGGAATTATTCCTTTTATTGAGAAGACCAAGAATGTTCCTGGAGTAATAATCGTATTAACAATTCTACTGGTATTAACTCTTTATTCCCTGATATATCATGTGCCCTTTCAGTATGAATGTTCATAGCCTTTATGTGTCAGGAAATATTTTTGTGTTATATATTTAAATATTTGTTTCATTTAGAATTTGGTTTTCTTCTTTCAGGACTTAAAAACTATGCATGTTATCCTTTGTCTGTAT
This sequence comes from Oryx dammah, assembly GCF_014754425.2. Lineage (NCBI taxonomy): Eukaryota > Metazoa > Chordata > Mammalia > Artiodactyla > Bovidae > Oryx > Oryx dammah. The sequence goes on along the minus strand of NW_024070196.1, from coordinate 57,407,305 downwards.
TGAATAGCATATCATTTTCAGGAAGTAATTATTTTCTTGCATAAATGTTTGTGGGGGGGAACGTAGCTTCACGGATAGGAATGTTAAAAAGAAATTATTTGACAAGAAAAGAAAAAGTCGCACTCGAAATACAGGAAAATTTATATTTCTGTAGAAAAGTGTAAGTTTCTGCAGACAGTTTGTTCTCAAACTTAGGCATACATCCCCAGAGTTTGTTGCCCAAGAACCTGAATATCTAATAAGCCCCCAAATGATACTGATGCTGCTTGTCCAGGGGATACACTTTGATATCATTGCTGTAGACAGTTTGAGAAGGGTGGAGACACGACCAGTGTGTGTAAAAGGAATTCATCTGGGGTCAGCATTCAAGGGGCTGGGAGAAGGTTATGTAGTATGATCAAGAAATTTCCTAAGTTGTAGTTTTTAACAAGTCTGGAATAAGTCAAGCTTGTGTTTTAGATTTTGCAAAAGAAAACACCTCTGCTAACTATGGCTAGAAGAAGGTAGTGGTGAGGAAGTTTGTAAAGTATTTGTAAGAACTTCTTAGAATGTAGGTTAACGGCTGTTTTCAGAACCTGCTAGTGTCTAGGTCAGTGCCTGGCGTATTTCAAGTCCTCAGTAATAATGCGTTTCGTGTTACTTCATCTCTTAGCATGGCTCTGATCAAAGACAAGAGATAGGCTCCCCTGGTGGCTCAGTGGTAAAGAATTGCCTGTCAGTGCAGAGCACATGGGCTGATCACTAGTCCAGGAAGATCCCTCATGCAGAGGAGCAGCTTAGCCTGTGCACTGTACCTATTGAGCCTGTGCTCTGGAGCTCAGGAACCGCAGTGATTAGTCCACGAGCCGCAACTGCTTAGCCCTCGTGCCCTAGAGCCTGTGCTCAGCAACGAGAGAAGCTACCACAATGAGAAGCCCGTGCACCGCAACTAGAGAGTAGCCCCTGCTTGCTGCAACTAGAGAAAAGCCTGTGCAGCAACAAAGACCCAGCACAACCAAAAATAAATAAATTATATATAAAAAAAAGACAAGAGAGGACAGTTGGTGAGGATGTGGATAATAGGGAACCCTCGTGCACTGTTTGGGTGTTAGTTCTAAAAGGTCTTGTAGGTCTTCATAAAACCGTTCAACTTCAGTCTCTTCAGCGTTACTCGTTGGGGCATAGACTTGGATAACTGTGATATTGAATGGTTTGCCTTGGAGACGAACAGAGATCATTCTGTCGTTTTTGAGATTGCTTCCAAGTACTGCATTTTGGACTCTTTTGTTGACCATGATGGCTACTCCATTTCTTCTGAGGGATTCCTGCCCACAGTAGTAGATATAATGGTCATCTGAGTTAAATGTACCCATTCCAGTCCATTTTAGTTCACTGATTCCTAGAATGTCGATGTTCACTCTTGCCATCTCCTGTTTGACCACTTCCAATTTGCCTTGATTCATGGACCTGACATTCCAGGTTCCTATGCAATATTGCTCTTTACAGCATCGGATCTTGCTTCTATCACCAGTCACATCCACAGCTGGGTATTGTTTTTGCTTTGGCTCCATCCCTTCATTCTTTCTGGAGTTATTTCTCCACTGATCTCCAGTAGCATATTGGGCACCTAATGACCTGGGGAGTTCCTTTTTTGGTATCCTATCATTTTGCGTTTTCATACTGTTCATGGGGTTCTCAAGGCAAGAATACTGAAGTGGTCTGTCATTCCCTTCTCCAGTGGACCACGTTCTGTCAGACCTCTCCACCATGACCCGCCCGTCTTGGGTTGCCCCCCAGGCATGGCTTGGTTTCATTGAGTTAGACAAGGCTGTGATCCTAGTGTGATTAGATTGACTAGTTTTCTATGAGTATGGTTTCAGTGTGTCTGCCCTCTGATGCCCTCTTGCAACACCTACTATCTTACTTGGGTTTCTCTTACCTTGGGCATGGGGTATCTCTTCACGGCTGCTCCAGCAAAGCACTGCCGCTGCTCCTTACCTTGGACGAGGGGTATCTCCTTTCCGCTGCCATTCCTGACCTTCAACCTGGGATAGCTCCTCTAGGCCCTCCTGTGCCTGTGCAGCCACCACTCCTCACGTTGCTCCTCCTGGCCCCTGGCCCTGCCTTGGGCGTGGGTGGCTCCTCCCAGCTGCCACCCCTGGCCTCGGGCTCGGGGTGGCTCCTCAGGGTCACTACCCCTGGCCTCGGGTGTGAGGTTGCTTCTCCCGGCCGCCCCTGACCTCACACGCGGGGTAGCTCCTCTAGGCTGCTGCCCCTGACCTTGGACACGGGGTGTCTCCTCCTGGCTGCTGCCCCTGACTTCGGACGCAGGATAGCTCCTCTCGGCCATTCCTGCACCGTCACAGCCTGGCACTCTAGGCCACTGCCCCTGACCTCGGACGTGGGGTAGCTCCTCTCGGCCGCGCTTCAGCTCGCCGCCGCCTGCGCTTAGTGCGCCGGCTCGCCACCAAGACTAATAGAGTTTTGCCAAGAAAATGCACTGGTCATAGCAAACACCCTCTTCCAACAACACAAGAGAAGACTCTACACATGGACATCACCAGATGGTCAACACCGAAATCAGATTGATTATATTCTTTGCAGCCAAAGATGGAGAAGCTCTGTACAGTCAACAGAAACAAGACCAGGACCTGACTATGGCTCAGATCATGAACTCCTTATTACCAAATTCAGACTCAAATTGAAGAAAGTAGGGAAAACCACTAGACCATTCAGGTATGACCTAAATCAAATCCCTTATGATTATACAGTGGAAGTGAGAGACAGTTTTAAGGGCCTAGATCTGATAGACAGAGTGCCTGATGAACTATGGAATGAGGTTCGTGACATTGTACAGGAGACAGGGATCAAGACCATCCCCATGGAAAAGAAATGCAAAAAAGCAAAATGGCTGTCTGAGGAGGCCTTACAAATAGCTGTGAAAAGGAGAGAGGCGAAAAGCAAAGGAGAAAAGGAAAGATATAAGCATCTGAATGCAGAGTTCCAAAGGATAGCAAGAAGAGGTAAGAAACCCTTCTTCAGCGATCAATGCAAAGAAATAAGAGGAAAAGCACAGAATGGGAAAGACTAGAGATCTCTTCAAGAAAATCAGAGATACCAAGGGAACATTTCATGCAAAGATGGGCTCGATAAAGGACAGAAATGGTAGGGACCTAACAGAAGCAGAAGATATTAAGAAGAGGTGGCAAGAATACACGGAAGAACTGTACAAAAAAGATCTTCACGACCCAGATAATCACGATGATGTGATCACTGATCTAGAGCCAAACATCTTGGAATGTGAAGTCAAGTGGGCCTTAGAAAGCATCACTACGAACAAAGCTAGTGGAGGTGATGGAATTCCAGTGGAGCTGTTTCAAATCCTGAAAGATGATGCTGTGAAAGTATTGCACTCAATATGCCAGCAAATTTGGAAAACTCAGCATGGCCACAGGACTGGAAAAGGTCAGTTTTCATTCCAATTCCAAAGAAAGGCAGTGCCAAAGAATGCTCAAACTACCACACAATTGCACTCATCTCACATGCTAGTAAAGTAATGCTCAATATTCTCCAAGCCAGGCTTCTGCAATACGCGAACCGTGAACTCCCTGATGTTCAAGCTGGTTTTAGAAAAGGCAGAGGAACCAGAGATCAAATTGCCAACATCTGCTGGATCATGGAAAAAGCAAGAGAGTTCCAGAAAAACATCTATTTCTGCTTTCTTGACTATGCCAAAGCCTTTGACTGTGTGAATCATAAGAAACTGTGGAACATTCTGAAAGAGATAGGAATACCAGACCACCTAACCTGCCTCTTGAGAAATCTGTATGCAGGTCAGGAAGCAACAGTTAGGATTGGACATGGAACAACAGACTGGTTCCAAATAGGAAAAGGAGTATGTCAAGGCTGTATATTGTCACCCTGCTAATTTAACTTTTATGCAGAGTACATCATGAGAAACGCTGGACTGGACGAAGCACAAGCTGGAATCAAGATTGCCAGGAGAAATATCAATAACCTCAGATATGCAGATGACACCACCCTCATGGCAGAAATGAAGAGGAGCTAGAAAGCCTCTTGATGAAAATGAAAGAGGAGAGCGAAAAAGTTGGCTTAAAGCTCAGCATTCAGAAAACGAAGATCATGGCATCCAGTCCCATCACTTCATGGGAAATAGATGGGGAAACAGTAGAAACAGTGTCAGACTTTCTTTTTTTGGGCTCCAAAATCACTGCAGATGGTGACTGCAGCCATGAAATTAAAAGACGGTTACTGCTTGGAAGAAAAGTTATGACCAACCTAGATAGTATATTCAAGAGCAGAGACATTACTTTGCCGACTAAGGTCCACCTAGTCAAGGCTATGGTTTTTCCCACGGTCATGTATGGATGTGAGAGTTGGACTGTGAAGAAAGCTGAGCGCCGAAGAATTGATGCGTTTGAACTGTGATGTTGGAGAAGACTCTTGAGAGTCCCTTGGACTGCAAGGAGATCCAACCAGTCCATTCTGAAAATCAGCCCTGGGATTTCTTTGGAAGGAATGATGCTAAAGCTGAAGCTCCAGTACTTTGGCCACCTCATGCGAAGAGTTGACTCATTGGACAAGACTCTGATGCTGGGAGGGATTGGGGGCAGGAGGAGAAGGGGATGCCCGAGGATGAGATGGCTGGATGGCATCACGGACTCGATGGACGCAACTCTGAGTGAACTCTGGGAGTTGGTGATGGACAGGGAGGCCTGGCATGCTGTGATTCATGGGGTTGCAAAGAGTCGGACACGACTGAGCGACTGAACTGAACTGAACGTGCATTGTTGGTGGGCATGTAAATTGGTACAGCCACTGTGGAAAACAATATGGAAGTTTCTCAAAAAATTAACAGGAGCACTTCCCATGTGATCCAACAGTTCCACTCTGGGTATACATCTGAAGGAAACACAACCACTGTGTCGAAGAGATACAAGCACCCTCATGTTCACGGAAGCATTTCTCACAATAGCCTAGACATGGAAGCGACCTAAGTGTCCACTGACAGGTGAATGAATAAAGAAAATGTGGTATATGTATACAGGGGAACACTACTGAGCCATAAAGAAGAAGACAGTCCTGCTATTTGCAACAATATGGATGGATTTTAAGGGCATTATGCTAAGTGAAATAACTCAGAAAAAACAAATACTGTATGATCTCGCTTATATGTGGAATCATTAAAACAAGAAAAACTTCAAAGAAACAGAGATCAGACTTGTGGCTGCCAGGGTAGAGAAATTGATTTAAGGCGGGCACAGAAGTTACAAACTTCCAGTTATAAGATAAGTTCTGAGTGTGTAATGTGCAGTGATGACTGTAGTCACTAATATTTCGTCACTCAGTCATATCTGACTCTTGCACCCTCGTGGACTGTAGCCCTCCAGGCTCCTCTGTCCAAGGGACTTCCTAGACAGGAATGCTAGAGTGGGTTGCCATTTCCTTCTCCAGGGGATCTTCCCAACCCAGGGATCAAACCCGTGTTTCCTGCATTGGCAGGCAGATTCTTTACTGCTGAGCCACCAGGGAAGCCCATAGTTAATAGTACCATATCGTATATTTGAAAGTTACTGTGAGAGTAGATCTTAAAAGTTCTCATTATAAGGAAAAGGATATTTGTAACTATGTGAGGTGATGTTAACTTATTGTGGTAATCATATTTCACGGTATGTCAAATCATTCTGTTGTACACCTTAAGCTTATATAATGTTATGTGTCCATTATATTTTAACAAAACTAGAAAAAAATTATTTGTTGTGCAAGAGGACCAATTGAGTAAGTTAAGAACTCTATATATTAAAACTATTCAGCAATTATGTCCTCCTATTCTTCTTGGAGGGGTTCCCTGGTAGCTCAGTAGTAAAGAATCTGCCTGCCAGTGCAGGAGACGCGAGTTCAGTCGTTGGGTAGGGAAGATCCCCTGGAGAAGGATATGGCAACCCATCCGGTATTCTTGCCTGGAGAATCCCATGGACAGAGGAGCCTGGTGGACTATAGTCTATAGGGTCACAAAAGAGTTGGACACGACCTAGCAACTAAAAACAATTATTCTTAGATCTCTCATAAAACCATTTTTTAAAAGTTTATCTTTTTGGCAAAGATAATTTTGGAGAAAATTTTTTATATACAAGAGGATGTACACTAAATTTCTTTTTTACTCTTGTCTCTTTCCCCTGGTTTCTTTCCTTAGAGGTCAGTCAGTGTTAAATTTTTTATGTGTCCTTCCAGGATAATCCACGTATACATTGTATGTGTGTGTGTGTACAGTTTTAAAACACGTAACATAGTGTGCTATACCAGTATTCTGTACTTTACTTTTTTCATTTAACATTATATTTTGTTGATCATTTCATATAGCTCATATATATAAGACTGACTGTTTTGATTGCTCATTTAAACTCCAGACAGTGGAGGTACAAACTATGAGGTATTCAAATTCTTATTTAAGAATTTCTTTATTGGTGAACATTTAGATAGCTTCCAATCTTCTGACATGGTTAAAAATGTTGTAGTGACTATCCTACATACATTTGTAATTTGATACATATTATCAAATTGCCTCCAGAGTTAGGTGAAATAGTTTACATTCCTAACAGCAATTTAACAAAAGCCTGTTTCCCCATATCCTCAGCAACAAGATGTTTTATGAATTTTTTTGTCAATTTAACATTGATGAAAAATAGTATCCTATTATAGTTTTAATTTGTATTTTTATAATTGTGAGTGAATTTTTATATTTTTTAAAATGCTGTATGTCAGTTGTATTTCTTTTCCTGTGAACAGCATAACATGCTTAGGTCCTTTGTTCACTTTTCACTTGCTTTTTTCTTTATTGAATCATATAAACTCTTTGTATATTAAGGAAATTGACCCGTTGTTATGTGTCATGCAAGTATTTTTTACCAAGTTATTATTTATCTTTTTAATTTTCTTTATGTTACGATTATTCTATAATTGTGCGTACTAAGTGAATTTGATTCCTGAATTATTTTTTTCTACATAGGATTTCTTAATATTTGGAATCTAAGGACTGGAAAGTATCCTATTCATCGTTTTGAGCATGATGCAAGAATACAAGCTCTAGCCCTCAGCCAGGAAGATGCAACAATTGCCACAGCTTCTGCTTTTGATGTCGTAATGTTATGCCCCAACGAGGAGGGAAATTTGCAAATAGCTGCAGAATTTGAAGTTCAGAAACTGGTGAGCTTTTAATCTGATTGTTTTGTTTTTCATTCTTAGAATCTCTGGGTCTGATATAAACAGAAATGATATTGACAGCACCCATCCGCTCAGGGCTTCCTGTGGCTGTTTGTCCATAAATCTCACAAGAGCTTTGTGAAATAGGTAGTTTTGTTTCCTCCATTTACCAAGAAGTCAGTAGAGATTAGAGTGGTGAATTGATTCTTGCCCTAGATAAGAAGTTGTGATTTAGACCCTAGGACTGACATTGGGGCTGCATTTTCTCATCACTGACATCCTCAGCCTCCTTCAGATTAACAGGACGTTCACCCGGGCATCTGAGACCAGGATCTGGCCTGATACATGAGTGAAGATGAGTGCAGTGGTACATCCCAGGCCATATGGGAAAGAAGGTTTCCCTTCTACACTTTTTCCATCGGAAGGTTTTCTCACTTGGCATCAGGAGTAATTCTTGAATGAGAATAGATTTGGTCAGTGTTGATCAGGTAGGGGTGTTCCTCAACACCATGTGTGAAACTGAGTTCGCCTTAGTAGTTCATTACATGGAGCCTGTTTTTGAGTTCAGTTGTGCCTGAGCCTCTACATTTGTATGGTGGGAGACCATGTGATGGTAAGAAGGAAGAGCTGAAACCTGTTTATGTTGAATTTGGGTTTAAAGTGAACTTGGTTTTGGCACTTGTAGGAAAGTGAACAGAAAAGCCAACACTGAGTAATAAATTGATGGCCGGACCTGGAACAAATCCTGCTCCTTTCCCTTTTCCTCCCAGTGGGAATCTTGTTAGACATGAATAACTAAAAAGCCATGGTGTCACCACTTTTCCTCTGTAAGCTGCTTGTCCCGTTAACGACAAGCCTGTCTGGTTTGGGGGTAGCATTCCCCAAAATGCCTGGTGCTGTATTCTCCTCTTGGGGTTTTATTAGAGAAATGCCAAAGTACCATCTTTTTGTTTCTTCTCAAAACCACATAGTGCTTGTTATTTGGCCTCTGCCTAAAGAACTCTGTAGATTAACAATGATTATATGAACTCAGGCAATTACTTAAGATGTGAGTCCCTCCAGAAAGTGCAAATCCAGCCTTGGCACTCAGGTGGCATGCTGGCACCAACCAGAAGCTTTGTAAAGTCGTGTCCAGTTCCCAGCAAATGGCACAGTCACAGTCAGTCTGAGCTCTTGATCTGTCAGAAATCCAACATGAAGGTGAAATTTAACAGCTAGACTGAGGATACTGATTTTAGGAAAGCAAAAAGTGACTTTAGGATGGGGGACAGAGGACTCAAGCGGCCACTGCTGGAGGCATGTGTCATAACACTATTCATTGTTTCCCATCCTGGATGAGGGCCATCCCTGGAAAAGGCACCTCCGGGCCGGTGGCTGGGCCATCTTTGTCTTCCTCAGATAGGCTCCCTGAGTCACAGTGGCAGTGTTCCCGGGTCGGTAATGCCCAGAACAGCTGTCCTTTGTGATGGGTGCTGGGCTGGGGATGTGGGCCACCACTCTCACCGTCGGGCCTGAGGATTAGCAGAGTCACCCAGATGTTTACTCTCTCAAGCGCTTCTGGACAGGTCTCAGGATTCAGGCCTTTGAACTCGCTTGGCTTCTTGTCAGGGACTGTGGATTTTCATAATTACAGAGGTGGCTCACCTTCTGCTTTTGTCCTCTCAGAATTTATTCAGGGAGGTGAAAACCCAATGTAAATGGCCCTGGGGCACGCGTGCCCCTTCTGAATCTAGAAAAGCAAATTATTCTTAAAGGGAGCCCCTCCGGTGCATGCTGACTAGAGAAAGCGGCAGCAGTAGCGCAGCCGGCAGGACTGTGTGGTGTTTGCGTGCTCCTTGTGGTCTCCCTACCCTGGTTGAGGTTGAAACCGGGAGGAAGCAGGTAACTCAGACACTTTCAGCAACACATTTGTGGTACTTGCCCAAACGTGAAAATACAATTTTGGCTAATTTGGAACTGGGTGAATTTTGTCATTTATTCAGTTTTTTATGAAGAAATAAAAACTAACTCTGGTAATTTTGAATAGCTATTGTAGCCTCATGGTTCAGAATTTAAAAGACGCAATCCGGTTTACAGTGAGAATCTCCCTTCTGCTCTGTCCCACAACTCATTTCTCTCCCTGACGGCGGCCACTGTTAGGTTTATGCACGTACAGGCCAAGCATGTCACAGGCTTCCTCTGCCACTTACACACCTTGCCACACTGTAAAGTCCTCTTACTTTGCTGCCTTGCTTTTCCCCCCCAAGTTTGTCTCAGCAGTGATCCGTTTGTAAGAGTTTATAAAGAATGTCTGTGCTTTTTTCTGTGACTGCATGGTATTCCAGTACATCGGTGTACTGTAAGTTGTTTAATTAGTCCCTTAGTAAGGCATGTTCTGGGTTTTCTGGTTCCTAGCTGTGACCAAATAGGGCTGCAGCAAATAACCTTGTCCACAGTTGTTTTGCATAAATGTGAGTTTATGTTTAAATAAATTCCTGGATCATCAAATGTGCTGCATCAGAGCACATGCACATTTGCTTGCGTTAAATGTTCCAGGATTTCCCTCCATAGAAGCTGGGCCAGACTACATCCCACCAGTCATAAGTGGGATCCACAAATATGGTTGTCTGCCACTCCACTTCAGCCCAGTGTCTTTATAGACTAACTGATCTTTACTGACACAAGTGAAAATGGTATCTTGGTGAATTTTCACTTTGCATTTCTCTTATTAAGAGTATGCTGTGTTTCTTTTATGATGAGCATCATTTCATTTGTGTAGGAACTGTGTTTCACTTCCTGTGAACCGGCCCTTGACCTGTCTTTTTCTCTTGGGTTGCTGATCTTCTCATTGACATGCAGGATGAACTGTGTATTTGTGACCAAGTCAAGATGAATTGTAGGTGAAACCTGAAGGACTAACCCACTCTTATCCTTTAATAGGTTGACTACCTTGAAATAGTTCCAGACACTGAAAGGTACCCGGTGGCAGTGGCCACCGCTGGAGATCTGGTATACCTGCTAAAAGCTGAAGACTCTGCCAGAACCCTCCATTACGTCTATGGGCAGCCAGTCACGTGTCTGGACGTCTCCGCCAACCAGGCTGCTTTTGGTGTGAAGAGTCTGGGATGGGTGTACGAAGGAAACAAGGTACAAAAATAGCAAGATGTATGGTTTAACAAAAACACATGAATGTTATATTTGAAGAGGCAATTTGAAAATTAAATCTCTCTGATATATTTTTAAAAGATGTGTTCAGGCAGTATATATATTTATATATATATATCAGCCTGGTTAAAAAAGATTTCAAGTAGCTCAAAATGATATAAAGTGGCAAGTAATTTCCTTTCTCTTCCCTTCCCCCAGCCCTACTCCATAGAAGAAACTACTAACAGTTTTTAGATATCCATCTCGAAAATTTTAATGCATAGATGGGTACATTTATACAGTAAAAGAGCGTATCTTTGAAATGAGGTCATAGTGTAACTACTGTTCTGTGCCCAGGGTTTTATTCAGTAGTGTACCCTGGAGAGCATTCCGTGTCATCTCCCTCTCCGTGGGAGTCCAACACTGCCTACAACAGTCTGCTTCACCAGTCTCCTCATTGCTGGGCACTGAGGTTGCTTTCTCTCTCTGTGGACTGTTATAGACAGTGCTCCAGTGCACACTGCAACTTGTAAATCTCCAGGATAAATTCCTAGCATTTATGCTGCTTGGTTAGAAGGTTGATGGACATTGCCAAAGTGCCTTCTGATCAGGTTGCCTCAAAATTTGCATCCTTTTCTACAGTGTGTAAAGCGCCTCTTGATACTCTTTGAGCCAGAAACAAGGAGACAGGTTTCTAATTGAAATTCTTTGCATGATGACTCGATTTTAGCACTACTTAGTATTTTACTATCCTGACTGTAGGCCAAGTACTTAGTCTTAAAACTGACTTACAGAACTCTCTCTTCCAGTGGGATCAGCAGGGAGAGTTATGGATAAAGGTTTGTGTTGTTTTGATTTTCCTCCAATTTGCTGGCTCCTCACCCTGCTGGAAGTGGGTATAATCCCTGGGAAGGAACTTCTCCGAGCCAGCAGCTCCTCTGACATCGTCCTTTTCCTGTGGAAAGAGCCCTTTCCACGTAGCAGTGTCCTGAACCGGGAGAGAGCTAGACTGGATACAGGCTGTCTGTGTTCTAGTTCCAGCCCTGCCACCCACTCCCCACTGTGACCTTAAACGGGTGGCTTAACCTGCATTGTGCCTCAGTTTCCTCATTTGTAAAAAGGAGTCCCATCACAGTACTGACCTCATAGTATTCTAAGATTAAAGAAACACATGTGTAAAGCTTTACCCGTAGTGCCTGGCGTCAGAGAATTAACAGTCGCTGAGTGCTCCCTGTTCTTTCTCGCACTCATAGTCTGAGCTGAGCCTCTGGTTGTGGTTTGTACATTTTGTCTCTCCTATGTAGTCTCCTGGAAGGTCACATCTCACTTCTCTAGGCGTTCACTGGTTTTGTGACTTGGATTCCTATTATATGTTCTTCAACCAGGAAGACAGATAAAGTGGTTGAAAATACATGAGACTCATTGTAATCTCACTGTAAAAAGGGATCCCTTTGTGCTCAAGCTGGCCTGCTTTGCTGGAGCCTGTTCAGCGTATCTTAGCTGGAGAGTCTGTGATGATATAATTCCTGTGTTTTGTCCTCCTGGGAAGTGGGAAAAAAGGGACAGCAGTTGGTTTCCTAAGGCAGTTTCCTTTGTCAGCCTTTGAAAACACTCTTTTCCCATCCCTGGCAAGCTCATTTATTGAAAGAAGAGAGACTGTTTGCTTCTTAATTTTTCATCCATCATGCTTTCAGGTTTTGATTATCTCACTTATTTCTCAAGTTGTCAGTGTAGTGAGGTGATACCTGAATTAATACTAGCCTGGTTTAAATCTTTCATAGTTTTAGTAAATATTTCAGCTGACAGGCCCTATTTCTCTTTGACTTATCTGAGTGGATCTCTTTCTATAGTGATACAGTCATAGCTGGATGTATTTGAGAAACAGATATATTTGAGAAACCAGTTAAAGGGACGTGTGTGTGCTCAGTTGCTCAGTTGTGTCCAACTCTTTGTGACCTCATGGACTGTAGCCTGCCAGACTTCTCTGCCCATGGAATTTTCAGGCAAGAATATTGGAGTGGGTTGCCATATCCTCCTTTCGGGGGATCTTCCAAACCCAGGGATTGAACCTTTGTCTCCTGCATTGGCAGGCAGATTCTTTACCACTGTGCCATCTGGGAAGCCAAGCCCCTGGTTAAAGAAATAGCTCAGCACAAAATTAGACTTAGAGCACTCTTTAGATATTGGTCTAAGTAGGCGCTTTTTTGGATGGCTCTCAAATTTTCCAATCCAATTAAAAAGCATTAATTATGAGAATTAGCTGATTTGTATGTTAATTTGATAAAAATTCATTTAAAAAAGTTCCTGTTCCCTCTAATAACTTGTTGTTGTTGTTCACTTACCAAGACGTGTCTGGGTCTTTGTGACCCCATGGACTGCAGCACACCAGACTTCTCTGTCCTTCACTCTCTCCTGGAGCTTACTCAGACTCATGTCCATTGAGTCAGTGATGCCATCCAACCATCTCATCCTTGGCCATCCCCTTCTCCTCTTGCCCTCAGTTTTTCCCAGCATCAGGATCTTTTCCAATGAGTCGTCTTTTCTTATCACGTGCCCAAAGTATTGGAGCTTCAGCTTCAGCATCAGCTCTTCCAATGAATATTCAGGGTTGATTTCCTTTAGGATTGACTGCTTTGATCTCCTTGCAGTCCAAGGAACTCTCAAGAGTCTTCTGCACCACCACAGTTCGAAAGCATCAATTCTTCAGTGCTCAGCCTTATCTATGATCCAACTCTCACATTGATTCGTGACTCCTGGAAAAACCATAGCCTTGACTAGATGGACCTTTGTCAGCAAAGTGATATCTCTCCTTTTTAATAGGCTGTCTAGGTTTGTCATAGCTTTTCTTCTAAGGAGCAAGCATCTTTTAATTTCATGGCTGCAGTCAACCCTCCGCAGTGATTTTGGAGCCCAAGAAAATAATGTCTGTCACTTGTTAGTGGGTGTTTTTCATTGGTGTTTTAAGAGTGGAAGTAAATTTACTACAAGAATGTGTTTAAGCACCTCTGAAATCTGGCAGTGGCATTTTAGTTACCCAGAGGTTTTGTGAGTACACCAGCAAACTTTGATACCCTTGGGTGGGTGGATGGGTTGTTAGTAGCGCTGGTGAGAACTCTGCATTAAGATGTTTCTCCAACATGAACGCCACCCACTCAAACGTGAGGAAAGCCTAGCCTTTGCTGTGAAACTTTCCTTGTTTTTGCAGAGGCGGGACTTTCCATCTGATTATGCTTAATGGGTTTTCTGCTTCCTTAGAAAAATCAGCATTGCCGTGTGAATTAAGCCGTGTCACAGTGGCTCTGTGAGGTTTCAATAGCACCCTGCCATTGCATGACGCACTATTGTAATTCTCAAAGTCTTCTGTGTGGCCTCCTAGTCACCTTGCTTGTGAATTCCACACTTTGGTCCTGTTGGTCTCTGGCCTGGCAGCATATGAACAGCACTTTTTATCAGGTTAGTGTGAGACTGTTAGCAGTAGAGCGAGCCTGCAGCTGCGTCCACGTAGGGATTTGTGTCTACCTCTGGCCATATGTCTAGGATTCAGATGAAGGCGTTATGGGAACACAGAGTTCTGTGTATCTTCATTGGTACCAGATACAGAACTAGGGGTCAGCTAGAGCCCACTATTGACTGACTGTGATAAATGCAGACATGAAGTCCAAATGTTGATGTCGATTTTTTGGCGGGAACTGGTTTCCCTGACCTGTCGGAGTCTTCCATTAGCATTATTTTTGTTTACTTGGAGAATGTCCTTGTACCATCTGATGATCACATTAGCATTCTTTAGGTACCACAGCTGTCTGAGCATAGTAATAATGGTTCAGACTCATCCATTTACACGCCTGCTAGCCAACCTGTCACGTATTCATCACAGAGAGTTACAGGACCCAGTCATGTTTCGGCACTGGAAAATTAAAACAGCATTGTGCGCAGGTCTCAGTAGTCTGGTACGTAGGTTACTAAGCTAGTAGACATAGTTTTATAAGGAAATGAAGCCAATGACTTAGGAGAAACTGATTTATTTACTCTAAGGAAACACATGTGATTACAGCTGGGTCAGCCATGTCCAGCTCTGGTAGGAAAGACCAGAGAAAACACTAGTGGTCAGCCACATCTTGGTGTGCCTGTGGCATAGGGATCCTCAGATTTCTGGATTTCAGAGGCCAAAACTAGAGGCCATGCCTGGGTTTACCACCTTTTCCTTTGGCCAGGTAAAGTCATGGAAAAATGGCTATTATCTATTTTCATTCTTTCTTAAAAGAGCAGATCTTTAAACACCCTTGAAAAAGTGTGTTTTGACTCGGTAATGCACTCTCCTGATTCAGAAATCAAAAGATGCGAAGGGGAGGGTGCACAGTGGGATGACTCCTCCTGCTCCTGCCGACCCGCCACCCAGGTCCTCTTCCTGGGGCCGAGACCGTGTTGTCAGTGTCTTTACATCCCTGCAGAGACACCTTATGCGTATGTAAGTAAATCATTCATGCGTGTCCTCCGTCCCTTCTTTCTAAAAAATATAAATGGTAAAACACACTATTTTTGTCCTGCATCTTGCTTTTTCTTGCAGCAAAATGTCTTGGAGATCATTTCATCATTTCTTATAATAAAGAACTTCCTGGTAGTTTGTGTGTGTGTGTGTGATTTAATGATATTGCACTTTGTAGTTGTCCCTTAAGTAATTAGGCTGCCTTGTCCCCTGTTGATGGATGTTAGCTTGCTCCCAATCTTTTGCTGTAGTGAACAACACTTGATCCATGTGAACGTATTTGTAGGATTAGTTCCTCAAAGTAAAGACTTGCTGGGTCAGAAGGGTCTGAGCCTTCATCATTTGATAACTGTTGCCCTCTGTAGAAGGTGTTTCTTGGAAAGTGGTGGATGGCAGTGCATCCCATTCTCCTCGCTGTTCCTTAGCATCTTTGCTTTCAACAGGCTTTGCAAAAGGTCACAAACAAAATGAGGCCAGAGGGAATAAACAAGGCTCTGTCTGGTCCTGACCCTCATTTAAGTTATTTTGTGGCACTCTGCTTTGATGATGAGTGACCTCATCTAGAATCACAGGCTTCACCTGGAATCAGTGCAGTGGGCTCGACAGCCCTGTCAGACCTCCATAAGGGCGGAAAGAACTGTAACACACACTATTGTGTGCCCTTTCTCTGCTTGTTGGCTATCACATGAGAGAAGCCCATGGTTATTTAAAGACCGTAGACTCACCTGCCTCTGTTCTGTAAACTGAGGAGGGCCAGACATGTGACTTTTTGGTCTCTGTCCAGCACCCACGTTCCTTGAGTCTTCAGGCGGTTAGGTGGTTTAAACTTTTTCCTTCACCTGTGGAGTCATGTTGAGCTGATCCATCCTAGGGGGCTGCTGGGGAGCTGAGGGCTTCTGAAATGGGTCGAGGAATCCCGTGCTCTCCTGACACTTCTCTAGCACAGTGGTTCTCAGACTTTTTGGCGCCAGGGACTGGTCTTGTGGAAGGCAGTGTTTCTCCAGACTGGGGTAGGGGGTTGGTTTCGGGATGATTCACATGCTTTGCATTTACTGTGCACTTTATTTCTATTATTGCTACATCAGCTCCGGCTCAGGTCATCCATCATCAGATCTGGTAGACTGGGGCCCCCTACTCCAACGAGAGGGCTTCCCAGGTGACTCAGTGGTAAAGAATCTACCTGCCAAGGCAAGAGGTGTGGGTTCCATCCCTGGGTCAGGAAGATCCCTGGAGAAGGGCATGGCAACCCACTCCAGTATTCTTGCCTGGAGAATTCCATGCACAGAGGAGCCTGGCAGGCTACAGTCTGTGGGGTTGCAAAGAGTTGGACACGACTGAGCACACAATCTCTAACAGGATCTCCTAAAAGCCATGCTTACCGCTGGCAAGAATGATTGGGCAGGAACTTGTTTGGTACTTTTTCATCAATTCCTGTGTCTTACTGGACAAGGGAGATATGTGGTGAGCTGCTTGAAGGTCCTTTTACTTTTAGATGAAAATGGACTCTCTGAGTTTTTACATTGCATTCTTTGGGTGTCACACTTCAGTGGCATGTTGCTGCTGTTAAGTCACTTCATTCATGTCCGACTCTGTGTGACCCCATAGACGGAAGCCCACCAGGCTCCCCTGTCCCTGGGATTCTCCAGGCAAGAACACTGGAGTGGGTTGCCATTTCCTTCTCCAGTGCAGGAAAGTGAAAAGTGAAAGTGAAGTCGCTCGGTTGTATCCAACTCTTAGCGACCCCATGGACTGCAGCTTACCAGGCTTCTCTGTCCATGGGATTTTCCAGGAAAGAGTACTGGAGTGGGGCGCCATTGCCTTCTCCGCTTCAGTGACATAAATGATCTTAAAGGTAGCCATTGCTAAGTGGCATATGATTGTAAAAGAAAACAAGTGTAACAGCATTTCCTCTGGCCTCATCTCTTCATGTTTCAGGGCAGAGATGGGTGTCAACTCCATTATTGCAGCCCTCTGTGCCCAAACAACCCCTTAAAATTTGTTTTTATGTCTCATATTTCCTGAACCTGTCAAAAATACTTCCATCCATGAAAATGTTTTTATGATGCCATATCATCTTTATTAATTCTTTTGCTACCTGAATTAAATTTTGCTTGCTGAGGTGGAGGATTAGGAGATAGAATTGCCTCATTTAAGAGCATTATGTTGATGCTGAGTCTCATGCCTCATCAAGGAAGAGTGAGACCCACTTACAGCTCTTCGCGTCATTCTTTGTATTTGGACATGTTTCCTAATTTAGTCCTGATGTGCTTGGCATTCGGCAGCAGGTTGTATTAAGCAGCATGCGACACGCATCCTAATCAGAGGACATGAGTGAAGTAATCCAGGAGGCTGGGTGTTTGACAAGGACCCTGGCTTGGCGCTGCCTCCTCAGCTTACATCACACTGGAAAACAATTGCTAATGTCTCTTAGGATAATCATTCCCCATATGCAGACGTGAAAAGACTCTGGATTGGTTATTGCCTACATCACAAGTTGGAATACCTGTCTGGGACAGCCTTTGGTATCCAATGCAGTGCTCATGGATCCCAGCTCCATTCTCCATACCTACACTAGCATGTGAAATCTGTCTTCCCTTTTGTTCAAGGTTCCATTCCAGAAGAGAACTAAAAACAGTATTTTATGAGCAGGATGACTAATTTGAAATTTAAAGTTCACAAAGTAAATAAATGTCTCATTTCCTCTTTACTTTTGTCTTAAACCTTTAATATTTTTCATATTTAATTAGTTTCTGCTTGGAGAAGTTTAAGAAAATAGCACTTGGAGACCCATTTTCTGGATTGTTAGTGATGTTGCCAAAGGTCCCACTTCTGTTGCTCAGGATGCTGTCATTAACCACTGCTTACTGAACACATACTATATGCTGGATTTCTGATTGTGCTGGAAACAGTGATGTCTCAAAACATGACATCTGCCTTGGGGCTCACCGTCTTGTGGGCTTTAACAGCAGTGTGGCAAATGCAAAGATGGTTTTCTCCATGTTGAGATGGACATGAGGTCATAGGGAGACCTTCACAGTGTATTTGCTGGATTCCAGAGTAATTACAGAAAATTGCATAGATGAATACACAGATGAGGCTTGAACATCCATATGCATTTTGTACATGTTTTAATATCAAAATATATCAGTAATTGGCTTAATTGTTAGTATATTGTTAAAAAATGAATAGTTTTCACATGTTTCTGAAAACCTTGAAATGCCTCTGTAGAGTCCCAGGGCTTCTCAAGACCCGTCTCTGACTTAGAGACCTTTGAGGACCCGACCACCTCTCGGATTCTCTACACCCATAGTGGGTGATTCTGCAAAACCCATTTTTGGAATGCTGCCACTTGTAGAAGCTGAGAATGGTTTAGGATCTCTAGCGGTCCAGAACCAGTCCAGGGAGAGTGTGAGGAAGTTACTGAAAGTGAATATAGGGAAAAGTATTTTAAGCTAAGTCAGGCAGTAGTATAACTACTGAGGATGGAGCAAGGGTTTTAGAGTCATATAAGCCTTAGGCAAGTTGCTCATGTGCCTCAGGCTTCCCATTTGGAAACGGAGAATACCTGGGGAGAGCAGGTGGCGTGCTTATGCCTGGTGCTCAGTACCTGTTCAGACTCCGCCTTCCCACCTCCACCAGCTTTGGGTCAGAGTTCATCAGGAAAGCCTGGGCGAGGGGACCAGTGCAGAGGCATCAGGCCTGGAGGAGGGTTTCTGGGCACTGGGGTGGTCCAGGTGGGCTGGAACACAGGTGGGGTGGGCGGGTGTGGGAGCTGTGGTGAAGCCACGTCTGCAGTCACAGCAGTCCGTCTGCATCACAGGATTCATTTTCCCAAGAGCTGTTCTGAGAGAATGCGTGTGGAGTAGGGAGGGCTGGGGGAGCTTGCCCTCCGGCAGGACGAGCGCGGAAAGTTAAAGTGTGTGCCTAGTCACCTTGTGAATGGTCACTTGGAGATGTGGAGCCTTGTCCAAGAGGACTGGCACTGTGTCTTAAGTGTCTTCTGTCTTCACTCACGCTGGCATCGTTTTGTTTATCTGTGACATTCTTACCATTTTCTGATTTCTAAAAAAACATTGATCCGTATTCTCGAATCACTGAGCACGTTTACAAGACCATTACAGTGACATATGTGGTGATCATTTCCTTTTTTCTCATTTGTCTTTTGAATTAAGCTTAGAGTTTTATTTAGGGCCTAATTTTTCTAATGGCTTTCTTGATTATTTACGTGGAGTTTTCATCCTGGTTTACCATTCCACAGCCATGGGAACTTGGAGTTATCTTGCATTTATGTCAACTTCTCAGTACATGTGGCTTTGGTTTCTTCCTGGTCGATGAGGAGCAACAAGGTCTGTTAGGGTTAGAAATCAGCTTGTTTTTCCAGTTAATGAAGATCAAGGAGGCCTGTCAGAAATGTTTGCCTTGGCCCTACAAGAGGAACAGTAACATTGTACAGTAGGCCACAGACTTTCCGTGTACATACGTCCAGACAGTTGAGACAAATGGTGTTGGTTTGGTCAAAGGCAGGAGAAGAGGGCACACAGAAAATGGCCTGAGTGGGTTTCAATTTCGGAATATTTAAGAGGTTTTACTGTTTTCAGGTTCACATGGCAGCTTAAACTAGACTCACGAAAATATTACAAAGTGGAGGGCTTTTGCTTTTTATTCAGTACGTAGATGAATATGATTTATTAATTT
>NW_024070196.1:57321443-57387404 GCF_014754425.2 Oryx dammah | reverse complement strand
ACCTCCCCACTGCAGATGCGGAACTGATGGCCTGGATGGGGACCAGGAACCATCAAATGGGGATTTGATGCACGGGTTTCTTTGGTTCCTTCTAGCCTCGGACCTCTGGCCCAGGCTCTGCCTCTTTCCCTGGCAGCCTCTCTGCACTGTTTCCTTAGGGTGTGAACTCTTATCTCCTGTTGACAAGTTTTAAAATGTATGTTGAAAGTGACGTGAGAATACTTCTTCCCCAGCCCCCTCCCTCACCCGCCTCACCCTTTCCCCGCCTTTGGGCTCTAGTGTGGTCCCTTTCAGGTTTTGTCAGAGCAGTGGCCGTGTGCTGAGGACTGGAGGCGAGGCCCTGGTGCCCACCTTCTGCCTGGCCTTGGCTCCTGTTCTCCACACCTCCAAAGGGAGCCCCTTGCTCCAGCCAGGTGTGTGCAGTACAGAGAGGATGCTGTGTTTCTTCCCCTCCTGTCTGCTCATGTCCTCTCAGGGAGTCCATCCAGCGTGCCCTGTGAGAAGCAGCCTTACTTGCGGTGCTGGCTCTCAGTGAGCGCCTCCCTTTCCTGACCCTTAGGTGCACAGGCCCTGCGTCTCACACTGCTGTGTTGTCACTGCCCAGCCCAGCACTGTCTTAACCAGATGGCCGCCGTTGGGAGGCAGGGAGTGAGGCTTTAGAGCTGAGCACCACTGCTTTAAGGTCGGAAAGTCTTTTTGGCTTGGGAGGCAGGGTCAGTGTAGGGCAGGGGTTCTCAAACTACATTTTGTAGTCTGCAGCCTAGGAAAATACAGACCTTGGGCCTGCACCCCTCAGGCTTCTGACTCAATGAGTCCGGAGGTCGGGGGAGTGCCTGAGGCTCTGCCCCATGCTGCTGATGCTGCTAGTCCAGGGGTCGCATTTTGAGCACCCTGGGGTGGAGGTTTAGGATGATGGGCTCAGAGGTCCCCCCACCTGGCCGTGATTTCTAGTTTCAGAACTTCTCTACTGTGTAAGTGACTTGACCTCTTTGCACCTCCGCTTCCTCACATATAAAGTGAGTAAAATCATGGTACCCACCTTATGGAATTGTGGGGATCAGGTAGCTGAGTGACTGCAGTGTCACAGTGTTGGGACATAAGAGGACACTGTAACTATCAGCCATTATTACTGACCGTTTTTGCCAGGAAAAGGAAAAAGCTTGTCCTACGGTGCCATATGGTCAGGTACACACTGACCTGGAAACGGGACTAGCTGGGCTCTGCCTCGTGCAGCCTGGGCTGCTGCTGTTTCCTGTGTCATTTGGGGCAAGTTACTAATATTTAAGTTACTTTAAGGCTCGATTTCTTTATGCACAAAATGTGTACGGTAATGTTAGTCTTCCTTTACTGGTTGCGAGAACCAAATGGAATGATATTCTGACAGGATTTGTGTGAAAAGACTATCATGATGATTGTTAACAGCTAATATTTGTCTTTGTGTACAAGGCACTGCTGAGCACGTTTGTGCAACACCAACATGGACCATCCAGTGTCGTTGAAAGGTTGTTAGCTCTTAAGGGTGTGAAGGGAGCTGGGGCGGACTATGCGCCATCCATCAAAGGCCCCAGAAGTTCACTGCGGTTTTTCGTGCTCCTCCATCAGCTGATTGTAGCCACATTCTGCCAGTCTACCTGCTTGTAAGCCTTTGTTCAGCCCCAACTTGGGGCCAAACGAGGAGTTGCCAGGCCAGTCGAAAATTGATGCCCAAGCCACAAATTGTGCTGACCTTCAGATACAGTGTGAATCCACAGGTTCACGAGTGTTGTTACACCACTGTCATCTCGCTTGCACTCTTCCCAGTTAAAAAGTAATGTCCAAGTTGTCTTGAATTTTGAAGGCTTCGTTTTGTAGTCTGCAGCCTAGGTTTTCCTCCCTCTACAAGCACAGATTTAATGATAACCTTCTTTCTCACGGGGCTGTGATTAGTTACACGTGAAGTGCTCTGAAACTGGCCATGCACACTCTTCCTTATGATGAGGCCTGTTGGGTGCATGAAGGATGTGAGGATTTTCAGCTTTGAGTTACACACTTGCATAACAATTACAGTCTCCTCACTGCACTGAATGTTCTGACAGTGAGCATCTCCTGTTCATTTCAGGTTCCCCATTGACCCGTTGTTTTGCTAGTCACACCTCTTCACCTTCTTCTAGCACAAGGACATAGACTGTCTACACAGATCCCTGAAGCAGAGCAGAGAGCCGTTCTTGGCTCAGTCCACAGAGTACACCTGCCCTCCTTTATTATTTCCAGCATCTCTGGATGTAGGGGCGATGGGGAGAGATTGGACCACAGACTGGCCTGCATTGTCACCCGAGTGTGCTTTTGCTCTCTGGGTTCTTTTCAGGCTTAGGTCACAATAGGTGTCGGCTTGGCCTCACTCTGGCCCTTTGTAGACATCTGCCCACATCACAAAGCCCCTCGTTTGGCACGGTCTGTGGCAATTGGCAGTGCCTTCCCGGGCAGAGTCCAGTCCTGGAACAGCGGGGGTTGCAGGTGCATTGGCGCGTGGTGGTGGGGTGTGCACGCGGGCCTTGCCTACCCAGCGCCTGGCGCCGCTCAGCAGCACCGTCCCATCCCTGAGATATCTTGGCCTCGTGGGCTTGTCACTCCAATTAAAAGTTAAGCATGAAAGCAGCCCGGGCTACTGCCCCCTTTGTGCGGCGTTGGAGGGTGGATCGTGCCAGAAGCGTGTCATGGAGATTGTCACGGGGCTGCTGCAGCCGAGGGATCTGTGCTCGGGCCAGGGGTCCATTTCTTCAGCTCGGCAGCTTGTGCTCGCCACTGCTAAAAGCACCTGAGAGGCAAGCTTTTGTCTGCCAGCAGAGTCACCTTTGGGGTGGTGGTGAAAGTCATTTTCCACATGTTCACAGATACGCCGCCTTACCAGGCCTCGCGCGCTGACTTATCTCTGGCAGGGACTTACAAAATAGTCTCTCTGGCTGATTGTCAAAAATTACATCATATCGGAGTAAACTGCTTTTAAATCAGACATACATTATTCATGTATATTAACTGCTTTTTTATTTTTTTATTGGCTGTTTTGTGTATGATTTACTCTTTTCTCACCAGCTTGCCCTCCCAGCCCGCTGATTGTCTGTCTTTCTCATCGTTTTTTTTTTTTAAATCTTAGCTCATCTGTGGATTTATAGAGGCGATTCTCTTAGCTTAGTATGTGAACATCGATAAGCAGACCCTGCATTTTTTTGTAGTAAATTTTTTGATTAGATTTCTGTGGGTCATATTTATGTCAGGTCAGGAGATCAGCCTGGGTTGTTTACATGAGTAAATTCTGCCCCAAAAGTGAGAGGTCTTTTTCTTTTGTATCTTTTTTTTTTTTTAAGTGAGCATTACTAGTCTTGTACTTTAAGATCTGTATCAAATGAAACTGTATCTCCCACTTACAAACCAGCTAAATATGTTGCTGTTGGTAGAAAGCAGTTTGGTTTAATGTGTTCATTTGTATTTGTGGTGCATATCTTTAATGTAAGGCCAGTGTATCATTTGCCTATAATCAACACATGCAGAAATGTGCAGCAGTTACTCATTCTCTCATCAAAGGTATACCAAGTCCATCCTGTGTGCCAAACACAACAGTAAAGGTATCCAAGACATCAGACCCCATTTCTGGAGGTCCTCCATGCACCTGGCATCTTTGTGCTCCTGGTACATTGCCCTCATGCATGACACTTGACTGTTTGGAATAATAAAGACTAGACGGAGTTTGTTCTGTTTATTTAACCCCAAATCAGCATTGTTGTGGTGGTGTATAGTCAACACTCACGGACTTCCATGCACATTTACCTTATTCTTTGCTCACTGCTCCTCCTGGCATTTTAGACCTTTTCTTCTGGAATGATTTTATACCTTTCAAAAGTATATTTTTCATTGAAGATCTCGTGACCACAAGTGCTCTGTTTTTATCCCAAAGCATCTTTTTTCATGCTCTTTCTTGAAAGGTGATTTCATCAGTCCTTTGTCATTCCAGGATGGATAGGTGTTTTCTCTCAGACCTTTGAAGAGATGATTGGTTTTGACTTCCACTGATGTTAACTGAGAGGCTGTTTAATTTTCATTCCCACTTAGGACTCTCTCTCTTCTTTTGGCTGCTTTTTCCTTGTTTTTAATTTTCTTTGGTTTCTCTCTACTATTTCTAGGTGTGGATTTAGTTTTTTTCTCCCTGTTAGGGATTTTCTGGCACTTCTTTGCTTTCAGTTGCAGAAAGTTCTCAGCCATTGACTTGTTGAAATTTCCCCTCCCTCATTCTCTCTATTCTGTCTTGAACTCAGGTTAGATGTGTGTTAGACCAAACTGCTTTCCCTTCTCTGCCCTCCCCCACCCACTCGTCTTTTCCATCTCCGTTTCTCTCTGTTGCAACCTGAATAATTTCTTCATCTGTCTTCTAGTTCACAAATTCTCTCTTGAACTCTTAATTACTTAACTCACCCACTGATTTTTTTTTTTAATTTCTAGAAAGTTGTTTTGCTTTTCAAAGCTACTTAATCAAACTTGCTGCTTTGACCCCTCACTCTTTTATTTCTGTAAACATTTCCAGCATGCATATTTTTCTTCATCTGATAAACATCTGATGTCCTTGGAAGCCCGATTCTTCAAGTTTATGTCTCTCACTTATAAAGAGTTGTTTCTGTCTTTGGAAAAAAGAATTTTTCCTTTCCTGTTCTTTTTTTTTTTTTTTTTAATTGAAGTACAGTTGATTTGACACTTGTCTTAATAGACATTTCAGGATGTGCTTTTGCCACATACATGTGTGTGTGCCCAGTGGCGTCTGAGTCTTTACAACCCCATGGACTGTAGTTCGCCAGGCTCCTCAGTTTTTGATTTCCTATGCAAGAATACTGGAGTGGGTTGCCATTTCCTTCTCTAGGAAAAATAATTTTTTTTATTTTTAAGAACTGTGAACTCATACCTGGCTGATCTCGAGTTGTAGATCTCCTACTGGACCTGGGTTGAGAGGGCCTTCCTCCTGTCAGTATTCTGCCAGCTACCAGGAACCATGTTACCGACATACTTTAATTACTAGCCCTGGGGTCTTTTGGCCCTGCAGGTCATATGACTTCAAACCCCCAGCCTGTGTGAGGGTTGCAGGCCCAAGGGCAACCAGTTTCCATCCTGAGCTGGACCTGCAGGAGGCTCTGTGTACCAGTGGATAGAGTTTTGCTCCTGGCTCACCTTTTGCCAAGTGTACATCGCTGTCCAAGGGCCCTAGCTTTAGGTAGACTCTGCAGTGCTGGACCCCCCTGGCTCTGGCTGGAGACTGTGCCCGTTGCCCCTGTTTTCCAGGCTCCTGACCCCGGCAGACATTCCCCAGAGCAGCCCTTGGCCTGAGTGCTGCCTACCTTTCTGCTTATAGTGTTCTCTCTGTGTCTGGCTCCTTAGAATTTCTCAGATTTTGTAGTTAAAAACAGAACGTTTGAAGAATGTTTAATAGATTGAATCTTAACCAGCCATCCTCAGTGTTTGAAACAGGATGGTTTTCCAGACACTCTAATGTGCCGTGTTGTCAGAGGTGGAACCTGGGGCCTGGATACAGCGTGGGAGTTCTAGAATCTGGATATTGTGGAGAGCGAGCTATGGAACCTTCTGTTTTGAGCACAGTGAAGTGGTTTCTTTGTGCAAACTGGCAACAAGATTAGACATGCATGAATGGGGGAATATGTTAGGCCAAACAAGGCCTATCTGAGTATTTATTATGTGCCAGACCATGGTAGAGCTTCCCAGGTGGCTCAGTGATAAAGAATCCACCTGCCAATGCAGAAGATATGGGTTCGATCCCTGGGTTAGGAAGATCCCCTGGAGAAGGAGATGGCAACCCACTGCAGTATTTTTGCCTGGAGAATCCCCATGGACAGAGGTGCCTGGTGGGCTACAGTCCATAGGGCCGCAAAGAATTGGACACAGCTGAGCGACTGAGCAGACACGCAGACCGTGCTAAGCCATGGGTTTGCCTGATAATCATGTAGTTAATGTGCAGGCACTTACAGAGTACCTGGCACGTGCTGGGTCCTTTGTCAGTGCTGCAGGAATGAATGATAGGATTGTTGCCCCAAGGAACTTTAGTCCAGGACAGTGTTTACAGCGTGTGGCCTGGCACTTCGTAAGAGAGCCTCGGCTGGTCTGTAAAGTCAGTCTCCTCAGTGACCCTCTTGTCCTCCAGCATTTGAGAACCACAGGTCTGGAGAAAAGTCGGAGGAAGCAAATGCACAGTTCTAGATGGCACCTTGGGGACGCTGGATGGAGTGGACTGCATAGATGGTAGATACCTTCAGCACTGATAGGAGGGCTAAACTCTGCTAAGGGCTCAAAGAGAATACAAGATAAGCTTGATTGGGATGGAAGAGAAGAGAGCACGAGGCTCTACTTTCTAGAGTTTGGCTTCTTAATCATGACTTTACCCCCTCAGAAGAGTATATATGGTAGTGACGGAGGTGAGTTGTTAGAGATCAGAAAAGAAAGTAGGTAGACTGTCATCTCCACGAATGGCAATCAGGTCTTCTCCCTGTGACTTTTGTCTTTCACTTTGCTGCAGTCCAGCACAGCATCTCCTCACCTTTCCTCTCTGTGGCTTCTCCTTTTTAAGATGGTGGCAGACAAACTATCTTTATTTCACACTTTTTAAAAAGCTGTCGTCTTGTAAGGAAGCCTTCTGGCCACTCCTCACCCCTTTGGAAAGGCAGACAAGCTCTGTTTGAGTATTTCTTGTGTACGAGACTGTGGTAGGGCTTCCCAGGTGGCTCAAGTGGTAGAGAATCCACCACTTGAGAGGCTCCCCTGGAGGAGGAAATGGCAACCCATTCCAGTATTCCTGCCTGGGAAATCCCATGGATCAAGGAGCCTGGTGGGCTACATACAGTCCATGGGATTGCAGAAAGTTGGGCACAACTGAGCAGGGTGCAGAGGAGGTGAGCCTGCTGCTTCGGGTGACACTGGCGGTGGTGTCATGCCTTTGACAGATGACATAGAGTAGTGTGAGGAAGACTCACTGTTTTTGGTAAACTGAAAGTACAAATAGAGTTCCTTTCTTCAGTCATTAGTGCATGACCACAAGTCTGGGACTGCAAGGCTCTGTAATCTCTTCAGAACTGTTTCTGTACACAAATGGTTCCTGTTTCATAATGAGGGGACTAGCAGTCCCAGATTTCAGAAATGTTTGCAGCTAAACCCAGGTCTTACTGGGTGTAGTTGACCTGCCTTGAGCTCACCCCACTGCAGGGACAGAGCCATTTCTCACCCCTTTCCTTCAGGGTCTGGTTGGAAAGCCTATGCTAGACACACTAGCTGGTCTGGATCACACCTGGGAGGAGCAGGGTTTGCCTGCACCAGGGTGTTGCCTGAGCTTTTCCCGATGTTGGGCCTGTGGCTGCCACCTCCATCCTGACTGTACTGCTGCCCTGCCTGTGACATCGCCACCTGCTAGGACATGGTGGAAAGGTGGGTCTCCTCGGAGAGGTGAGTCCCACAAACGGAGGAGCAGGACAGCTGGTGGCCACACGCCAGCTGGTGAAGAGGCGGATTGTTTCAGCTGGCAGCCCGCCGAGGCTCCTACACAGCACCCACCCTCCCTGTTCATTCCAGTGCCTGCTGCACAAAGAAGAGTCCTCAACATTTGCGGACTGACTGCAGAAAGAATTACAAGTTAAGGGCAATTGTGATTTACTTTGTCTAAAAAAATTAGAAACAACCCAGATATCCACCAGTATGGAATTATATATCCATGACAAATTCTATGCAACCTTTAAAAAGGAAAAGATCAACTTATTAATAGGTACTGATAAAGAAAGATCTCTCATGTTATTTAGTAGGAAAAAACAAGTCACAGAACAATAATCCCATTGAAGAAAAGAACAGTTTTACACACACAGAGAGAGAGAGAAAGGGAGCGACAGACCAGACAGACATGGGTATAGAAGTCTAGAAGCACCCAGTCAGCTAGACAGGTTCCGAATCCACAGATTCAGCCAATCCCAGGTTGAAAATATTTAAAAAGATATTCTAGCAAGTTCCAAATGGCAAAACTTGAATTTGCTGAGCACCAGCAACTATATACCCAGCATTTACATTGTCTTAGTTGTATAAGTAATATAAAGTAGATGAGAAAATGTAAGTTACATGCAAACACTACACCATTTTATATAAGTGTGGGCAGATTTTGGTATCTGGGAGTCTCAACCCCCATGGATATCGAGGGACAGCTGTATAAACTGAACTGTTAAAGTGGCTCTTTTTGAGAGATGGATATGCAGAAGGTGACAAGTCTTTGTTACATGATTTTGTTTTAGAACTTGTTATATAGTATGTTTGCAATCAGAAAAAAATTTTTCTTGGAAATTTCAGAGAAATCTAAGTAATTGACAACAAATGAAAGTTAGGATTTTAAGACTAGGGTTTGTAGAAATACTTTAAGATCTCTAAGATGGGAAAAGGAAAGGAAAGTCACTCAGTCGTGTCCGACTCTTTGCGACCCCACGGAGTGTGGCCTGCCAGGCTCCTCTGTCCATGGGATTTTCCAGGCAGTAGTACTGGAGTGGATTGCCAAAAGCAAAGTGCTTTTTCAACAACGCTTGCTGCCCTCTCCATCTACCCGGAAGCCAGAGAGAAAGGAGTAGACCCCACAGTGTCTAGAGACCCCACACTGCCTCTCCTGCAGTTTTCTTTGTAAAATAGACAACAGGTTCAGTCTTTCTGGACAATCCTTAAAGAAACATCCAACTCCTACAAAAATTTGCTCTGTAGTCACTATTTAAGCTCTTTTATGATACACTCTTGGTACTTCAAAGAAAAAAACCCCCAGCAACATCTATTGATTTGGCGGTCACATTAGTGCAGAACATTTTCTCCCAAGATTTTAGCTATGGGTCATTTTTTCCCTCTTCGAAGCATATCCATACACCTCTGAGAGCGAGTCAAGTGGCCATAGGTTGAGACTCACCCAACTAGGGCAATAAAGAGAAAAATTAGTCTAATGCATGGCTTTAACAAGAGGGAGAGCGTGAGCATGAATAATTAATCTCACTAGTCTGTGGCAATCAGATAAAATGAAGTCCCATTTGCTCAACCTTATTAAAAGAGAGAGAGCACGGGAGGGAGAGGGAGATGGTAAAGGTCGTTGAGGGACTCGTAACGTGGGAGGAACCGCCTCTGAGATGGGTAATGTGTTTCCTAATCTCTACGGTCTTTAACTAAAGGTAATGGTCAAGGTCCTCTTCTGGTAGTTCTGATTTGTTGAATTATTAAACACTTTAGAAAATCCTTGACTCCTGACTACTGACTTAGACATCTTTATGATGAATTTTTGCAGAGGGATTAGATCCCACTGTTTCATTCAGAAACGCCCTGTCCTCTCGCCAAAAAAGAACTTCCAGAAAAAGTAAAAAGACATAGGAATAGACTCGGTATCAGATTTTAATTCTTCTATTTACTGTGGACATTTTTTCCTGCTGTTGATGTTGAAGTATTTTAAAAACAAGAGATTGAGTCCAAATCCTGTTGAAAACTCTACAGTGATATGTAAGTGTGGAATGTTACTTTAGAGTAGACCAGGAGATTGGTGGTGTTTTTTTTCCCCTCCCTCTAGGAACTAATTTTTATGCGGTTTTTAGGATATTCACTATAGATAACAGATTTTATTTATTTCTAGGTCCACATAATCCTATTTTGGATATTTTATAGTTGATATTTTCTCAGTAACTATTTTCAACTGCATGAAATAAAAATAAAATTTCGTGTATTCTCTATAGTCTTTGTGGATTAAGAAGGCATTTTACATTTTGAAGTTGCCCTCTCTCCTTTCAGATACTGTGAGCAATAGTTTCTTAGGAATTTCCAAAGATTCAGTTCTTATAAATGTATGTTGACAGTGAGATTGATGGTTTTCAAGGTGGGGTCAGTTTATTAACCTCTCAATTCTGAAATATGAATCTGTATACTGACAGTTGGTAAGTGTATAGATTAACAAAAAAATAGCATATCATTTTCATGTGTGTGGTGAGAGGAGACTATAAAATACTACATTAAAACTTTTGAGTTCAGTGATGAATTTTAACGCATGATCAACAGAATACAGTGTGTGCTCATATGTGTGTGTATGTGTGTGTAAATGAAGAGGCTTTTGAACTGTGAATTCTGGGGCAAGGACTGTGTCTAACAGTTACTGACCCATAGTGAGCACTTAATGTTAAATGAATTACTTTTTAGTAAGAGACTTAAATAATCTTCAGAAAGATTCCTTATGAATCCTCCTCCCTGGGCCCCTGTTTCGCTGGAGAGAAGGCGTGCATGCACGCTCAGTCACTTCAGCTGTATCCGGCTCTTTGAGACCCTGTGGACTGTAGCCCACCAGGCTCCTCTGTCCATGGGATGTTCCAGGGAAGAATGCTGGAGTGGGCTGCCATGTCCTCCTCCAGAGGGCCTTCCCGATGCAGGAATCGGACCCAGGTCTCCTGCATTATGGGCAGATTCTTTACCTGCTGAGCCACCCTGGGAAGCCCGGGAGAAGAGGCAGTGTTCAACTATAATGAAGACATTGTCTGGAGACCAAGGATACTTTCTTACCTGCCTCCATGCATTATGGAACAGAGCTTCCTATAATTAGCAAGTGGATGTGACTGAAGAGAGCAGTGTTGGGGAGTATCAGTTGAATCTCAATTAAAAGAAACATATTTTTTAATGTTTCAAATAGGACTTTGTGTTTAGTTTGTCATTTAAAGGAGTCATCTAGTGGTTAACTCTGCAAGCTTCATCTTCCTTAATGCTTCTGCTGTTGTTCTTTTGCCTGTTGTGGTGTAAATACAGAGGGAGAAAAAAAGATAACCATGCTGGCTTCTTGTTAGCCTCCCCTATTATGTATGTAATCAGAAGCAGTGAGCCTTAGTTGGTTTCCATGCTTCTTTTTCTGTGCTAGGAAATTGGGATACCTAATTTCCCCACTTGGCATTTTTTGTGTGTCCTTTGAGTTTGTTTGCACCTTGGCCTGGAATTGTTTGGAGTTTCTTTTCTTCTGCATTTCCTTCTGTCTGGCAGGGACGTCCTCCACTGCCTTTACCTGGAAGAGGTCAGGGAATGAGGCGACAGAGCCTCTTCTCTGTGGGAGCGAGCGATGTGATCGAGCCCTGGGTGAAGCTGGGGGGAAGGTGTTTGTGCGGGCCTGCTCCCTTAACACACACCCGTGTGTTTCTCCTCCTTCCCAGATCCTGGTGTACAGCCTGGAAGCAGAACGCTGCATCTCGAAGCTGGGCAACGCGCTGGGCGACTTCTCCTGCGTCAACCTCCGGGACAGCCCTCCCAACCTCATGGTCAGCGGCAACATGGACCGGAGGTAGGTCTCCACACAGTTGCGTATCTGGCTGCCTCAGGCAGCTTTTCGGGAGATAGGGCCACACAGCCCACTGAACTCGCTTAATTTCCTGCAGAGCTCACCCTCCTCACTTCTCACTCACAGCTCTGCCCACCTGAGTTCAGCCCTGACCCCACAAATACTGTCTCTGGGAACTTGGAGAACAAAGTCTCGTATTAGGTAATAGTTGGATGGAGCCGCCTCTCAGCCTCGTTTCTGAAACTCCATGGGAAGGGGGTCTTTCAGACCATTTGGTGGACGCAGTTGGTGGAAAGTCCAGTGAGACCACTTGGAATATCTTTTGTCCCCCTGCTATAAAATTTGTTTGGCATTTAAAAGCTCACTTTCTAATATTAAAAACAATAACCTAGGGGATGAATCATGTTAAGCAAAACAGGGTTGCCTGCCAAATGATGTCAAGAGTATGTTTCAGAACACTATGGTGTCCCTCTGGTGATGCGGGAGTGGGGGGAGACTTCATGTGAACAGATTCCAGTTTCTATTTAGCTGATTAGCAGTCTTCCCTTTAACGTATTGGCTGAGGGAGTCAGATTTTCCCGTTCCAGGGTCCTGTGCCAGCTCCGGCCGCTCCAGGACCCATCAGCACGAAAGGATTAGAGTGTTTGAAAAGACGGAGCCCAAATTTTAGGGTTTTTTTCCCCCTTTCTGTCCCCTCTCCCCCTTGTCTCTTCCTTTCCTTTCTTTCTTTTTTTTGGCTGGATATCTGTCACGTCTGATCCAGTGCCCTGAAGAGAGGTAGGGTGGCCGGAGGCCAGGTTCAGCCAGCGGCCCCTCCCGGGCCGGCTCCGGGCTGCAGGTGGCGGGCCGCTTGGTGGGGGTATCAGATCGTGAGGCGGGTCCTCCTTTGTGCCAAATCCCAGACCTCTGTCACATGAGTGCAGCAGCTAGCAAAAATTATTATTTTGTCAAATAATATTTCCAACTTCTGACCTTCACTACTACTGCCCCACTCCCATAGAGCAAAAAGATAATGTGAGTGTGCTTTACTGAAAGAAAATACTTGATATTTTTTTTTCCCTCAAGGCGTCCTGAAACAGCTGATACTTCTCATACTTGAGAATTAAAATGCTTAATATACGCGCAGGCAGGTTTTCTTTTTATTTAAAAAAAAGAAAAAGGACAAACCCTCGGTTTGGTAACTGGCCCCACTTGTAGCACAGCAGACAAAACAAACCCGTTTGTAGGCTTACTCTTCCCATTTTCATTTCCAGTCTGAACTGGACAAAGGCTCTGAGCGTGTCTGACAGGAGCTCCCCCAGGGGCCCAGCAGCACCCCCACCTTCCAGGAGTGCTCTAGGGGGACACCCAGAGGGAAGGATGTGGGACTGTGGGTTATGCTTCAGTGTTTGCCGACAGCATGAGCGTGTAGGTGATCAACCACAGCGAGGCTGCCAGGAAACCAAAATGGTGTTCCCGAGGAGAGACCTCTGCTCTCTGCACAGCGCAGCCTAGTTAGCTCTAGAAGCTCAGTTACAGCCGGATCGTCCTGACCATTGTCAGCCACTCATCCTGCTCTCAGTGAGGAGGCCGGCACGTACTGGGTTAAGCCGATGTTTTATTCTGGAGCAGAGCTGCCTGACTACATACCCACTGCCAGAAGAGAAGCGAGCGCATAGTGTAAAAGGGCTCTCTGGTCATTATGAAGGCCCAATCTGACCATGTTAAATCCTTTTTATTAATATACCAACATTATGGTTTTTTTCATATGGTAAAGAATCTGCCAGCAAGGCAGGAAGCCTAGGTTTGATCCCTGGTTCGGGAAGATTCCCTAGAGAAGGGAATAGCAACCCACTCCAGTATTCTTACCGGGACAATCCCATGAACAGAGGAGTCTGGTGGGCTGTATAGTCCACGGGGTCAAAAAGAGTCAGAGTCGACTGAGCGACCAACACTGTCACTTTTCTTTTGTCTTCACGGATGAAGAGAGTGGGCTCAGGACTTGGGGTTGGGGCGGGGCTATGCAAAACGGCATTCACCCATCAGGGCCAGCTCTAGACCTGCGTGCCACTAGCTTGAGCACTGCTGGTGCCTCAGAGGGTCACCACTGCATATAGGATTGTTCTTTATGAATCACATTCACAGTGTTAGCAACATGGCTTTGAAACACGGGGCTTAAAATATTACATACCTATAAAAAGGAAGGACTTCTCTTGTGGCTCTGCTGGTCAAGAACCCGCCTGCAATGCGGGAGACCTGGTTCGATCTGAGTTGGGAAGCTCCCCTGGAGAAGAGAAAGGCCCCAGTATTCTGGCCTGAGAATTCCGTGGACTGTATAGTCCATGGGGTGGCAAAGAGTCGAATATGACTGAGCGACTTTCACTTTCAAGAAGGAAAGAATATGGACTTTGTACTTTTAAGTGTATAGAGGCATGTCTTTTGGGATTTTCCCAAAGGCTTAGTATTTAATAACTGTGAGTAGGGTCTTATTAGAGATACCCACCCAGGTTGTACAGCTTATGTTTTATTTCAGAAGTGAGAGGAAGGGGCGAATACTGGGGAGAGAGCCGTGTGGCTTTCACTTAGTGACACATGCAGTTTAAATCCTTGGGACCTTTTTTATTTTAAAAACTGAATTTCTCTTGCTTTCTCTTGGTACTTTATAAATAACGTGAGAATGGAATAGACTCTAAAGGTACATAAAACTGTCCAAGGTTAAAACAAAAATAAGGTGTCATTAAAGTAAGGAAATCGGCTTGAGTAACTTTGTAAACATGGGTGGAATTATATAAGGAGTTGTGTTTTGGGGTTGGGGGAGGCAGCATGGTATAGGCTGAAATTAAAAATGAAAAAAATAGTTCACCTAGCTTGTCACTAGAGGTTAATTAGAGTCTGATAAAAGATTATAAAATGATCAAGGTGTGGTGACTGAGTTACTGTTGGGTTGTACCTTGCCCTTGTTGGGAGGGAGGGGTGATACGGAGGGCTTTTATAGGTGGGGCTGTGGACAAGAGTTTTAATACCCTAGATCAGTGATGCTTTTTTAAATGTGTATTTTGTGTTCTGCTGCTAAGCCAACAAGAAAGAATGGTTAAGCAGTATTAGAGGAGGAGGGGTGGGTTATGTATCCAGTGTTAGGAACAGAAGCTTCTGTCTTACCACAGTGTCTGTCCTGTGCTCAGAGAGGGCTTAACTCTATATGTGAAGTGAGTGAAAGTTGCTCAGTCATGTCCCTCTTTTCGACCCCATGGACTATCCATACAGCCTATGGGATTCTCCAGGCCAGAATACTGGAGTGGGTAGCCTTTCCCTTCTTCAAGGGATCTTCCCAACCCAGGGATCGAACCCAAGTCTCCCTCATTGCAGGTGGATTCTTTTTCCAGCTGAGTCACAAGGGAAGCCCAAGAATACTGGAGTGGGTAGCCTGTCCCTTCTCCAGCAGATCTTTCTGACCCAGGAATCGAACCGGGTTTTCCTACATTGCAGGCAGATTCTTTACCAGCTGAGCTATCAGGGAAGCCCTTAACTCTGTATATTTTACATTTATTCTAAGATGCACTGATTTTTGTTTTTTTTACATTTTCACATCTATAAAATTAAGATTTGTCTTTTATAACATCTTACAAATAATTGGCAGCATGTTAAAATATTACATAAAGTAATGGTGCTTCTTATGTTGGATGGTGCTTTCAATTAAATAAAAGTTTGTATTTGTTCAGTGAAGGCAAAAATAAGTCCATAACTTAGAGATTAGAACAGTTGTGAGAAACTTGATTGGGTTACTAAGATAAAGTCTGCAAGAAATGGACCACTGTGGGTTTTGGGTTTTTTTTTTTCAGTTTTACCTTTGCCTGGGGTTCACTGAACATTCAGAATCTGTAAATTTATGTCTTCTATCAAATTTGGGAAGTTTTTTGCCATTATTTCTTCAAATATTTTTTTCCACACCGATCCGTTTCCCTTCTCCCCTGGGACTTGAATGATGTGAAGGACAGACCTTTTATCTCACAGATACCTGAAACTCTATTCATTTTCTTTCCTAAGCTTTATATTCTTCAGGTTGCAAATATCTATTGATTTAACTTTGGATCCACTAACTTTTTCCTCTGTCATCTCCATTGTACTATTGAGCCGATCTAGTGAATTTTTAAATTCTGGATTTTACACTCTTTGGTTCAAAATTTCCATTGTTTCTATTTGTCTGCTCCTAATCTCATCGTTTCTTATCCCTGTACCTTTACCTCCTGGAATATAGTTGCAATAGCTGCTTTAAAGTCAATGATTATTCCTAAAGCATGAGTTATTTTAGGGTTGACATTGTTTTTTGCAGGGAGAGTGGGTTACATTTTCCTGGGGCTTTCAGGGTGGGAGGAGTATCAAGTAATGTGGGATGCGTCCTGGACATTTTGTGTCCGCTTTGTGTCCTGTTGCATAATCCTCTGGAAGATGCTGAGTTCTGTGTTTGTTTCAAACAGGCACTCCCCCTGGTTAGGCTAAGACTGCAGCTTGTGTCTTGCCTTCAGTGGGTGTCAGTTCAGTTTTCTCTGACTCGTCCTGCACGTGCTGCCCAGAGCTTAGTCTGAGACCATCAGTCTTGCTGGAGCCTTTGTTGCACAGCTTAGCGTCTGTGTGAGCAGGAGTCACGCCCAGTATCACGAGCTCCCTGTCTCCAGTTCCTCCTGTCTTCATCCCTACACTTCCTAGCTTTCAGGGCCACTTTCCCAGGGCCTCTGACCAGGAGATGGGGTTTCTCTCAGAGTCTCACCTGTGAGTGCAGCTCTGTGAGTACGGACTGGCCATGGGCAAAACCAGAGAGAGGAGACGGAATCCCCAAAGACCCACACCCACATTCTTTGGACGTAGGGGCTTCTGTCGTTGGTTCTTCAGAAAGATGGTGACGATTCTGTTAGCGCTTCAGCTCCCGCACCATCACCCAGGCTTCTCCTGGAGCTCACGCTCGGGGTGAGGCTCTTCCTCCCCTGGCCACGTCCTCCACAACTCGCTGTACTGAGTCAGCTCTCCAGGGTCCTTAGGTCCTTGCCTTTTTGTCCAGAGGTTTTGGTTGTAGCAGCAGAAGACAGGCAGCTGTGGGCTTACTTGAAGTCAGAATCAGAACTCCTGTTTTCTTTAAATTATTAAAATAAGCTCAATAGTTGGCAGCAGAGAGCTGTATTAAATGGGGTCCCTTCCCATTCTGTTGCTCTCAGTCTCCTATCTGGGAGCTGCTCCTTCCTCTCTAACGAGTGAAACCCGGGATCCAGACTAGGGAATGCTCCGCTGGGGACAACCAGAATAAGAGCTGGTGATAAGGTGGGACTTCCCTGGCGGTCCAGTGCTTAGGCCTCGGCACTGCCACTGCTGGGGCCTGGGTTCAGTCCCTGGTCAGGGGAGCTAAGACCCCACCCCGCAAGCCACGTGGTGGGGCCAAAAACGACAACAAAAGAGTTGGTGGTAAGGGTGTGTGTCAGGTTGTTAGTGGGCGGCCAAGGCAGCACTCACTGAACCAACAAATCCCACTGCTTTTTCCTCCTGTAATCTTTATTTTTTAAAACTTTAGCTTATTGAGAGAGAATTCACATACCTACAATTCACCAATTTGAATTCTACAATCCCATGTAAAGTCCACAAGGTTGGTGTGATCTTGGAATGTTTTCATCACCCCAGACAGAAAGCTTGTGCCCATTGGCAGACACTCCCCACGTCCCCCCACCCCCTCTAGCTCTCGGCAGCTGCTCACTTCCTGCCTCTATGGATCTGCTTTGGAGATTTCATATGAATGGAATCGTAGAACATGCGACCTTTTTGTGGCTGGCTTCTTCCTTCCATTCAGCATAATGTCTTCAAGATAAGCCTATGTTGTAGCTCGAATCACCACTTAACTCCTTCTTATAGCCAAGTCGTTTTCCCTTGTGTGAGTAAGCCACATTCACTCAGTATTCATTCATCAGTTAGCATTTGGGTTGTTCCCACTTTTTGGTTCTTATGAATAGTGCTGCTGTTATCATTCAGCTACAACTTTTGGTATAGCTGTTATATTTTCAGTTCTCCTGTGTATACATACCTAGGAGTAGACTTGCTGGCTTGCATAAGCCTGTGTTTAACTATCTGAGGAACTGCCAGATGCTTTCCCAAAGGGACTGTGCCGTCTCCATTCCCACCAGCAGTGCATGGAGGCTCCAGGTTCTCCACACCCTCACCTGTACTTACTGTTGTCGCTGATGATAGCTGTCCTAAAGATGTGACGCTGAACATCCTTTCATGTGCTTTTTGGCCTTTTTGGATAAATGTCTGTTCACATCCTTAGTCCGTTCTTTAATTAGGTTGTCTTTTTATTTATTGAGTTGTATGAGTTCTCTGTCTAGTCTGGACACCAACCTCTTATCAGATACGACCGGTAAATATGCTTCCCCATTCTGTGGGTTGTCTTCACA
This sequence comes from Oryx dammah, assembly GCF_014754425.2. NCBI lineage: Eukaryota > Metazoa > Chordata > Mammalia > Artiodactyla > Bovidae > Oryx > Oryx dammah. The sequence continues at coordinate 57,369,668 of NW_024070196.1, read as the reverse complement.
CTCTTGGTAGTGTTCTTTGAAGCATGAAAGTTTTCAATTTTGATTGAGTTTGACTTTTCCAGTTTTTCTTTACCGCTTGTGCTGTTGCTACCATTGAAGAAGCCATTTCCTAGCCCAGAGTCACAGGCATATTCCTATGTTTACTTAGAAGAATTCCTGTGGTTTTGCCCTCCATTGAGGTCTGTGACGCGTCTGGAGTTAAATTTTGTATAGTGTGAGGTGGGAGTCCTGCCTCATTCTTCTTTGCCTGTGGATATCTACTGTCCTAGGAGAGCCATGGTCTGTTGAGAAAAGGCTATTCTTTCCCCGTTGGATTGTCTGGCTGCAATTGACCATAAAATGGAGAGGTTATGCTAGGTATTATACTCATCTGTTTAAAATTTTACAGGATATTACCGTCAGCTAAATGTTTCCATATTCCCAACATGCCTTGTTAACTTGGCGTTCTACATATCTCATTTTCGTCCACAGGTGGTGTCATGGGCTGTCTTATAAGGATTATAGAGTGTTCAGTCTCACAGAGCTCTTGAAGACCATCCAGCGGTGGCCCAGCTAAGGAGATAGGCCCAGAAAGGTCGAGGGATCACTTTCACAGGGCTTATTACTTTTGTGGGAAAAATACAAAGAACTCTAGAGAGACAGCTTTACAATACAGAGCGCTCTGACCATGGCCTGGTTGGATTCAGCTTGTCAGTTCTGCCTGAAAATCCATGTTTTTCTAGTTGCTGTTAAAAATAAATCATTCACCAAAGGCCATCGTTGGTGCTGTGTAGATATAGATAAGTAGATAGCTACAGCTACTGATTTGGCCATATGTTATATTTTTAAATCCTCTTTAATAGCCTAGCTTTGATGAGACAAAACTTCTTTTAAAGAAATACTTGTTTTCTTGATTAATTTGGTCATTTAAAAAAAGAAGGACTATGTTTTCATGCCATCTTGCTTGTTGCATTTATTTTCTGGATAGAAGTATAGCTGAAGGTCAAGTCTTTCTTCATGAAACTGCCAAGCCAGAGTCTGAACAGCCTTCATCTTTGTCATCAAATACAGTTTTTGCCTTTTTTTTTTTTTTGGCCGTATTATTATAAGGGACTATTTAGTCCAAACCAATGGGAAGCAAGCTCTGAGTTGTGACCGCTAATTAAAGAGTCTTGGAGCTTGCTTCTCGCCCTGACAAATGCAGAGTTGTGATGGCTCTGGTGCTGCTGCCGGCTGTTAGGGAGAGCGAGTGGGGCGTAAATGTTACACTTGCTCCATCTGCAAGTGTTATAATAAGTTATTCAGAGCTCTTAGCGCAGGACCAGCCAGAGCGTGCCTCCCTCTCGCTTCCAGCACGTTTTCCTGCCCATCAGATGGATGCTCCTCTGTTGGAGTCTTTGGAAGGTTCTGGTGTCCTTTGTTTTAATTGGCGGGCTCGAGCTGACTCCTATGGTGTGATTTTCATTAGAGAGGGGCTTGGAGAGAAGGGGAGTGTTGGAACAGTCCTCCAAACCCAACCATGAATATTAAACATAATACAATTACAGCTTTCAGACCAATTTTTTTTTCTTTCCTTTTCATCGGGCAAAGTTGATGAAACGCACGCTGGCTGGGGATTCACCGTGTCCACCATGGGCTTCTTTTTGTCCCTGGCATCAGTTGTCTTGGCATGTTTGTGCCCGTTCGCCGTGCTACCTGTTTCTCTGAGTCAGGTATTTGATTTGTGTGCCGAGGGCACACACTCTGCCAAGGAGCGCTGCTGTTTAGGCTGGGGCCACAAAAGGTTCGTGGGGACTTCCCGCCCTGGTTGCTGTCTACCAGAGACCAGAACCTTGCCTCTCTTAAGGATGTGTCTTCTAAGTGCTTTCCTTTCTCCCTACCGGGAGAAGTTCTAGTCTGTTTTTGGCCCATCTTTGTTTTCCTTAGTGATATAATACACTAATGCCGTATCTTTCAGGGTATTTGTGTTTTGTTTGGAGCTATCCATGCTGGTATCTAAATACAATAGGAAAACAGATGGCAAACTTTGAACTTCTGGACCAAATTTGTGTTTGCCTTTGTCTCCTTAACAGCCAAACTGTAAATGATGAGAGTATAAATATTCAACAGAGGAGCTCTTTATGAAAATCACCAGAGCAAAATAGACCCTCATTACCCAAATATGCACTGAAAAGTACTCGAGCTAAAAATTTCTCCCTCCCCCTCATGCTTTTCTGGTTCCCATTAGTAGGCCGTGCAGCTGCAGCCTGCAGGCAGAGTTCCCTTCACAGCAGCTCTACCTTTTCTCTCTCCCCTTACCCACAAATGCCCGAAGGTTGGTGTCCCCAAATGCTGACCCAGGGAGCGCTTTGTCCTCACTCTCGCTCTGCCTCTCTCTGGTCACTGACCCCCTCCCGGGAAGCAGGGCTGGGAGGGGAGGAGGTTGACGGACCTCTCCGTCGTCCAGCCGACAGCCTGGAGGCAGCCCTGGACCTCGCCTCTGTGTCCTAAGACACTAGATTTCTGAAACCCTGTGTGATTTGAGACAAAACACCTACATGGAAGTGTATACAAGGTATGTTGTGCAGAATTTAAAGAACAGCCAAATGCCCAGGCATCCCCCCAGCACACACCTGCGCGTAAGGAACAGAGCATGACCAGCACTTGAAGGCCCAGCCCCGGGAGCCCCTCCCAGCCACGAATGCGGCCGCTTCTTAAACAGTCCGGCTGTGTCTGGAATGAGAGGTGACAGCTGCCTTCATTCCCCTCATTCTTCCTTGACGTTCTTCCCCATGGTAACTACAGTTACCAGTTTAGTATGTATGTCCTTCCAGAATTTTACCTTTAAAAGTCTTTACCTTAAGAGAAGTCATCTATACCTTTAAAATTCAAAAGCATGAAAAAGTCTATACGGGGAGAAGCTGTCTCCTGGGAGCGTCTCTCTGCTCAGAGGAGGCTGGCTAGCTGCATTCTGTAAAGTGGGGCCTTCACAGTCAGGTGGGTGCAGCCGCCGCCACCCCCTGACCTGGCACACGGCTGGGGCCTGGGGTGTGGCGGTGTGTGGGTGACGGCGGCCCTCAGTCCGCGTCCTTCTCCTCATCCTCTCCTGCCTGTGCAGGCCTCTGTCACCCCTGTGCGGATGCGCCGTCACGGCCTCAGCTGATGTAGGTAGGTGACCTGTGCACACCATTGAGTCTCTCAGATTCATGATGACGCAAAAATGATGCTCTAATTATCATAACATCTTTTTGTCTTGGGTTGCTTTTAAGACCTCTCTTTTTTTGTGGTTTCCCACTCTATGATGATGCTCTTTGACATGTACCTCTTTTTAAGTTATTCTGATTAGTGTTCATGAGTGTGCGTATGCCCGTCTTTCATTCTGGGAAGATGGCCATTAACGCTTTGAATAGTGCTTCTTTGCCATACACTGTATTTTCTCCTTATGGAAACTTCTTTCAGGCATAAATAAGCTGGACTGTCCGCTCCCATCCTTCCTGTCTCTCAACCCTTCATTCACATTTTTCATCTGCTGCTCTCTCCATGCTCCATTCTAGCTAACTTTTCAGATTTATTTTCTAATTTACAAGTACTTTGTCTAATCTGCTTCTGGATTGTCTAATGATTTTAATTGCAGGATTATGGTTTTGTGTCCAGAAGTTCTATACTGCTTTTTTATGAAGCGACTTCTCAATACTCCTGTTTGGGTAGACCCCAGTCTTGGCCCTGGGGGGCAGTAAGAGCCAGGCCCACTGCTTCCGTGATTGGACCTGCCTTCAGCCTCACCCCTCCCACACATGCCTACAGGCATCGGAAACTGCAGCTCAGGCTCTCCAGGCCGGGTTTTGTAGGGGTCTTAGGGAGGTCAGTTGCTCTGCGAGTTTGCATTTAGAAGGATGTAGTTACGTCTTACCCAGCAATATTAAGTGATATTTATTGGGATGGTTAGCAGGTATCTGAAACAGAAGCCTCAGGTTTGCTGCTAAAAAAGTGCTGTGGCTAATGGCCTTGTATGTATGTGTGTGGATGTATACATATTAGATGTGTTATTTAGTTGTTAAGTTGTATCTCACTCTTTGTGACCACATGGACTGTAGCCCACCAGGCTTCTCTGTCCATGGGGTTTTCCAGGCAAGAATACTGGAGGGGGTTGCCAGTTCCTTCTGCAGGGGATCTTCCTGAGCCAGGGATCGAGCTCACATCTCCTGTGTTGCAGGCGGATTCTTTACCACTGAGTCAATTGAGGAAGCCCCCAGTATTAGATGTAGCCTAGATAAAATCCTAGAAGTAGAGCTGCTAGGTCAAAAGTGAAGTATATTTTTTAATTTGTTGGATATTGTCAAATCACTCCCCAAAAAGAAGGCTTGTGCTCCCATCAGCTGCACAGAAGTACCTGTCCATCCAGGATGGAAGATCTCAGAGTATTGCAGAACTTGACCTTTGCAGGGTAGACAGTTTGACAGGTGCTATTACAGTGCTGTAGTTTTAGTGCATAATTTCTCTCATTACCAGTGAACTTGGACGTCTTGTACGTGTTTAATATTTCTTTTCCTGTCAACTTTTTCTTTTCTCTTGGTTTAATAATGGGTTATCAGTGACTTGCCTGGTGGTCCAGTGGTTAAGAATCACCTTCCAGTGCCGGGGCACGGGTTCAGCCCCTGCCCTGGTCAGGGAACTAAGCCCCCACAGGCTGGAGGAACTAAGCCAGCATGCTGCAACTAAGACCCAACTAGCCAAGTAAATATTTAAAAAATAATGGGTTATATCAATTTAGGGGCTTCCCTGGTGGCTCAGAGGGTAAAGCGTCTGCCTGCAATACAGGAGACCTGGGTTCGATCCCTGGGTCAGGAAGATCCCCTGGAGAAGGAAATGGCAACCTGCTCCAGTACTCTTGCCTGGAAATTCCCATGGACAGAAATATCAGTTTAAATGAAATTTTTTAAAAAAACAAGAAACTAGCCAGTCCTCTCTGCTGCAAACATTTTCCCCAGTTTACCAGTTACATTGACTTGCTATTTTTTTTTAATGTTTTTAGAAAGGCCTGCCTATCTTGAATATTTTTAATTGTTTTTAATTCTCTAAGTCCTCTATAGTTCGTTTTGGTGGGTAGAGCTCCATGTTGAGAAAGTTATTATAAGGTATTTTGTCTTTAATTGCTAAGTGGGATCTTTTCTTGTAATGGAAGGAAGGGGCACAGCAAAATGAAAATGAATTTCTTAGCTGTTGTTTTTTATTTTACATACGATGTAACTGTACACATCAGCCGTTGAGTATACATAATGTTCCGGGCCTCCCTACCGCTCCTCTAGGCTGTCACAGAGCACTGGGGTGGTTGAGCTCCCTGTGTGACAGTGTACTAAATGTACTGAAACCCACCTGTAAAAGTGTAAATAATGGGGTGGTTTTTTAATTGGAATATTTGATTCATACTTTTTACATGTGGGCTTTTTTTCCTGGCAAGTTTTATGAAACATTTAGTACACTGTACCCGTCGCATCATTATGAAGTACTCTCAGCTAATGCTTTTTGCTCTGAAATCCACCTTCTCAGGTATTAAAATTGTCACCTCTCTTCCTTGTCACACGCGAATGTGCCTTTCATGTGTGGCACATACTGAGTTTTGCTCTGTGACCTGTTTGGGGCTCTTCCTCTTAAGAGGTGGGTTTGTCCTTGTCCTGTGCATCTGTCTGCCCGGCTGACATAGTAGGTCTTTCTCTGCTGTCCGCGATGCTCATACCGCACTCTGGGGGGGCCAGGGGGCTCCTCACTGTCCTTCTGGTATTTTGCCATCCCACTTTCTTTCAGAGAGTATCCATGGATAGCTCACTTTGAGTCCTTTTCTGGTAGAAATTAAAAAAAAAAACAAAACTCTTCATTATGCCCTCAAACTTGGTAAGAAATGCAGTATAGAATTTCCAGCTGAAATAATTTCCCCTCAGAATGCTGAAAGCAGCTTGCGTGCGGGTGTGCTCAGGTAGCTGTAAGAGCCCAGGGCCTGGAGCGTGTTTGAGTTCTTCCCTCTCCTCGCATTCTCCATGTGGGACGCGTTTGTCCAGCTCCCCTGCCAGCCGGTGGCATCTGTTCAGGGCAGCAGTAGTCTCTTCCTTGGTGGTAGAAATTGAGCACATACTTGTATAAAAAGTAGTCTTTAACGATGTTCTTAAATTCAGATTATTACAAGGTAGGTAATTATCTCAAGACTTTAGATAAGCAACTCCCCAGTGTCTACATGTTCTCATCATGATTCTCTTATGCTTAGTCAACTATGGATGCGTCCCCTTTCAACAAGACACTGATGAACCGTATCCCACTCCACCCGAAAAGGGCTATTTTTCGGGTGAACTGGGCACCAGATCAGGTTGCAGACAAATGTAGCCGTTTTACATCTTGCCCTTAACAGACTTGCATACAAACAGCAAAACTGCCATGCTGGGCTTCTCGGGCCCATGTCCCCATGGAGGCAGCATGCCAGTCAGGTCACAGCCTCCCTCTCCAGGGGCTGCTGTCCAGGACAGCTGGTATCTGTGTCCTTGTTCTGTGCTTTGATCTACCCTGGTGGCTCAGAGAGTAAAGAATCTGCCTGCAATATGGGAAACCCAGGTTCGATCACTGGGTTGGGAAGGTGCCCTGAAGAAGGAAGTGGCAACCCACGCAAGTATGGACAGAGGAGCCTGACAGGCTACAGTCCACGGGGTCGCAGAGAGTCGGACATGACTGAGTGACTAACACGTTCACTTTTGTGTGCTTTGAGCAGTTGTGGGTGCTCTAAACTAGGTCGTTTCTATTGCCCCGTAGCCTCCAGTGAGAGTACACTGTGGAGGTGAACGTTTACTGTCTGTATTTAGACGTTTGTAACTAAAGGGGTTTCATATTCTTCATCTTCATAGGGTTGCTGTGCACAGACAAGGAGGAATCTGTCACCTCGGACTCTAATGCTAATTTCTGTGCTCACCTTGGGCCCTGCAGGGTGAGGATCCACGACCTCCGCACTGACAGCATCGCCCTGTCCATCTCCGCCCACCAGCTCGGAGTGTCCGCAGTGCAGATGGATGACTGGAAGATCGTCAGTGGAGGCGAGGAGGGCCTGGTCTCCGTGTGGGACTACCGGATGAGCCAGAAGCTGTGGGAGGTTCACTCCAGGTAGGCTGGCCCACAGGTGCTGCGGTGGCGAGCACTTCGCAGACTGTCCTTGCTGTGATCCTCCGAGCCAGCTGCTGAGATCTCTGGAAATGGGCTCAGAACTGGAGCTGGTCACTGCTGCCTGTTCAGACGGCCACCACCCGGCTAAGGTAGAGACCATGATGGGACAGACCCCCCCGCCATCCATCCACTTCAGGGAGTGTTGCCGTTTACAAGGGTGCTTCACACTGAAAAATTTAGGTTCAGCTAAAGAGGAATTTGTAATCTTAACCTTTAGCTCTAAAATTCAAGAGACAGATAATCTCCCAAGCAGAGCAGATGGCTAGGTAAATGGATACTAAGGGGGGCCTTACCTGTTAAACATCTTGAGCTTGCTTCTAACCTTTAAAGCAGAGGTGGTCTCGCCTGAGTAGGGATCAGCTGGAGCCAACCCAACGCTGCCCCCTCGCCCACACCCGCCCAGCCCCTCCACGTCCCTGCAGGAGACAGGCAGTGAACCCCTCCCACCCCTACCCCCCAGGTTGTCCCTCAGCACCGCTGTGGTGAGACGCAGAGCTTCCACAGCTGAGGCTGCAGATACACACCGAGGCGTGTCCCTGCCAGCTGCAGGGCGTGATGGAATGAAGACTGCGCACAGGTCTAGTTTAGGTATGAGGTCCAAAGAGGACTGGCTTGCCTTGCGGGGCAGTGGTAGCCGGTGCTGGGCTGGCAGCTTTCTCGGCTGGGGCGGCTGCCTTCCGTGGTGACGCACCGAGTTGCCACCAGGTGGTGCCAGAAGGCAGCAAACGCCCACACCGCGGCCACCCAGAACCATCACCTGTAAGGACAGCCTTTACTTTTTTCTCAAGAGCTGTCTCAGCCTGGCCACTCCAACAGCCCACGAGGCCTGCCCTTGAGCAGAGCTCCTCTCTCTCCCCCTGAAAAGCTGTTCTCCCTCGGGTGGATCGTTAAGATGAAGCCGGGGTAAGTAAGGTCGTGCCCAGAGCTGTGTCCTGCTCCACCTTCCTAGTTCGTGATGCCCATCGGTTCTCACCAGTGCTTAGCGCTTGTCCCAGAGAAGGTTTCAAAGCCTCGTTTACCAGCGCAAGGCTTTGATGCTGCTCAGTTTGCCAGGGATTCTCAGACTCAGTCCAGTCCTGGCAGCCAGTGCCCCATGCCCTCTCGAGCTCTGGTCCCCCTGTTCTCAGTCTCCCGCCACACTCCCCAGCCCCTCCCCCCGCCAGCCAGTGGCACACCTGGGACTGAGCCCTGACCTCTCGTTTTTGCTCTCCAGCCCTCTTGCCTCGCTGGGCCCGAAAAACAAAGTTCTCCAGGAATACTTTCTGTCCAGCCAGTGCCGCAGACCCCGAACTCAGGAACCCCGTCACCACCTTAAGAGGATCCTCTGCTCTGGCCAAGATGCCTGTCCTGCCCCCAGCCATCTCCAGAGCAGGGATACCCCCTCAGCCCCTCCAGGCCACCCTCTGCCCTTCTCAGAGGGCCTGGCTGACCCCTCCTGTTCCTCCCCCCAGTGCTGAACTGTGTCTCCTCACATCTCTGGTGCTCTGGAGACACTGGCTGCTTTTCATGAGAATAGAGCCCACCTTCTTAACAGTTGGGACGCTCTCTGATGGCAGGCGTCTGCTTGCATTAGACAGCTTTACTATCCTATGTCTGGCCCATTGCTCCACTGGAGGAAGTTTTTTTAAGTGGAAAAAAAAAGTCTTTCCTACATAGGTTTTATGGCAACCCACTCCAGTATCCTTGCCTGGAAAATCTCATGGACTGAGGATGGAGGAGCCTGGTGGGCTGCAGTCCATTGGGTCACGAAGAGTCGGGCACGACTGACTAACACTTAACTTACACATAGGTTTGAAGCCAGTTTGTCCCTAAACTTTCTGAATGTGCTGTCACAACCCAGAGTACAGGCCCTCTGACTACCTGTCAGCCCAGCCCTCTGAGAAGGGCCGAGCGGGAGTCCTGTCCTGGGCGTTGCCAGGGGCGGGCCAGGCATCTGGGCCAGAGCAGAGGATCCTCTCAAGAGTAGTGAGGTGAGGGGGCTCCCGAGTCCAGGGCCTGGCGGGGCCTTCGTGGGCAGCGTGGGGCACCCCCTGCAGATGGGGAGCCCGGCTCAGAGCTGGCGTGGCTGGGCCCAGTGATGACGGGCATCACAAAGCTCGCGAGAGGGGCTGTTCTCCACCGCGTGTATCTGAGGCGTCTCAGGTTATGTGTCTTTACGTCCCAGCGCGCCAGGTGCCAGAGCGCTGGCCGGAGCACAGGGCTGTGGAGACGCGTGCCCAGAGGAGGCCCAGTGGGTGGCCTGGCCTCCGCGAGGCTGGGGGCCGGAGGCCAGACACTGGCCCTCGGGGGCCCAGTTTCCTCCGCTGTGAAGGGAAGAGCCTGGCAGCAGAGGTAGGCCGTGAGTTTCCGCAGGCTTACCCTGATGAGCGTCCCCGTGTGTTCCAGACACCCCGTGCGACACATCTCCTTCAACAGCCACAGCCTCATCACGGCCCACGTGCCCTATGAGCGGGTGGTGCGCAACGCCGACCTGGACAACTTCGCCACCCACCGCAGGTCAGCGCTCGGGGCAGGGGCTGGTCTGAGTGTGTAGTCTTAGCCTGAGTTTGTTACTAGAACAGCCCGGGCCACCTTGTTCCCTGCAGGGCATACCCTCAGGCACGGCCGTTGTTTTCACTGAGGTCAGGAACAGACCCATAGATGTGGCCAGTACCACGGGCTGAGTGCCTGCTGCACCTGGATGCTGTTGGGGGGGGGAGGTGGTAGGGACATGGCGGGGCTGTGGCCAGATGCCTGGAGCCCAAGACTGAAGGCTTAAGATGGTGTTAGAAGCTTAGCGACAGTGCCAAAGCCCAGTCCTCACGCTCAGCCCAAGGCTGCCAGCCGGGGCTCAGAGGCCCTCCTTATTACTGGTGGCCTGGCTCCCTGCCCAGCCAGGGCCTCCCCCACACTCCCTTCCCTCCGCCAAACCTGTCTACTCACTTCTTCATCTTTAGGCGCGGACTGGAATGTTAGACACACTGGGACATTCGTCATGAACGGCTGTCTCGAGAAGATGCCAGGGGGGCACGGGCTGGGCCCTGGGACTGACCGTGCTTTCTCTGTGCGTTCTCTAGACACCGGGGGCTGATCCAGGCCTACGCGTTTGCAGTGGACCAGCTGGCCTTTCAGAGCACGGTGCCCATCTGCCGCTCGGCCTGTGACGCCATGCCTGGTTACAACTATGACCTCGCACTCGCCTTCCCGCCTGACAGGATTTAGGGAAGCACCTCACTGGAGAGGAGGGGCACCCACGGGGCTGTAAGTGTAGGGGAGAAGAGCAACCCCAGGGTGCACTGTGTGACCTCACACGTGTGACCCCCCCCCACATTCCTCTGCGCCTTTGCTTTCCTCTTTGCTGGGGGTCTCCCTGCATCGTTGTGTACACTACACAGAGGCCTTCACTGTAGCTCCCAGGTGAGGCCCTGTAGCACCCCGCTCCAGCACACTCACTCTCTTTCCAGTCTCCAAACCCCTTCTTCTTTGGGGGGGCCTCTGGAGACGCTGGTCTCCGAGCTGACAAGGCCTCATCACCCACCCAGCTCTTGGATCTGAGGTCACCAATTCAACTCTGGGTCGTCTCCAATCTGGAGAGTAGTCCTTTATCTTGGTAGCTTTTGATTTATAATTATATATTTGTACAATGATTTCATTAATAACTGTTTTGCTTATTATGGTGTCTGTAACATGTGATATAAAGTAGACATTTTCTACATCCTCATGAATAAACTGCCCTCCACCTAGGGGGAAGATGATGGATTCTGGAGTAGAGAATGAGAAGAGGGGACAATACCGGAGGAACCGTTATATGTTAACCCACTAAGACAAGACAGGGTAACCCAAGAGACCTGTTCATGCTGATAATTCCATTTCCGTAAGATTAAGAGGGCAAACCATTGCATTCCTCTTGATTTAACACTCTTGTAACCAGCAGCAGCAGCCGCCTACCATACCTCCAAAATATCAAAGCAGAAAACTGATGGAGCTAAACAGACAAATCCGTGCTCATAGTGGGTGGTCAGATCAAATCAGTAAAAACATGAAAGGATTTGGAAGACATACTTAATTTATAAGCTCAACACAGTGGATATAGATAGGATTCTGTACCTTTTCAGATACCCACAGGCCACACACAAGAAATGACCAGGTATGGAGGCCACAAGGAGCAGCTCAGATTAGATGAAGAGCAGTGCCAGCAGACAGGCCTAGTCCAGGGCCCCCAGTCCCAGTGGGTTACAATCAGACATCAACAGAGTGCTAAGCAAAGCGAAGACCTGGAAACTCCAGGCGCTCCTGGATTAACTTGGGATTTTTATACTTTTAATTGGAGGAGCACTGCTTTACAACATTGGGTTGGTTTCCGCTGTAAGCAGCATGAATCTAACTTGCTTTTCAAGAGGGAAATAGAGACGGAAACCAGGAAGGGGGACAGTGGAAGCACTGACCATCCAGACCCAGGGGGTGAGGCCAGGATAGGGCAGGGAGACCTTACGACTTAATGGAAAACAAGACAGGAAACCAGCGCACTGAGCGGGCACCCCAGAAAGCTCGAGAGGTCCTAGTGACCCCAACAGAAGGCAGGCGTCAAGGATAAAAACACCAGTGAACCAGTGTTTAAGCATTAGTTGCTCAGTCGTGGACCACTCTTTACAATGCTATGGAGGGCAGCTCACCAGGCTCCTCTGTCCATGGGATTCTCCAGGCAAGAATACTGGAGTAGGTTGCCATTCCCTTTTCCAGGGGATCTTCCCAACCCAGGGTCTCCTGAATTGCAGGCCGATTCTTTTCCATCTGAGCCACCAGGGAAATCTCATGAACACCAACAAATGGTGAAGTTGATCCTAAAGCCAAAAGCAGTTTTTTAAAAAGATGAAATATAAAACTGTTGATAAAGGTTTTAAAAAAGAAGGCCCAAGGGACTATCAGAGTAAGTATTTTTTCAGCGTGGGGATAATTTGCCTACACTGATCCAAGAGCAAAGTGCAGCCTTCCTGCTGTTCACAAGCATGTACATATGGTTGGGAAACCCACCATTACCTGGAGTCCTAGAACTTTTGAGTCCTGAGGGTTGTGGAAGGCTTTTTCTTTTTCAGATTAAGGTCCTCATCATAAAAGATGCACATCAGCTAGAGAGGATGACAGAGCCATAGAGAGAGAGAGTGGCTCTGGGACCCGTCCCTCCTCCCGAGAGCGCGGCTGTGTCAGTGGAGTTTCCTGCTTCCCTTCAGAAAACCCCATCACTTCCCAGATGAAGCTGGCCTGCAGCTGGCGAATGATGCATGTATTGTGCTTGATCTCACTGCTGTGACCCCCGAGTGACACTGCTCTACGTGGTGTCCATCTCTCACAGTCTCACCACTGGGGAAAGTAGCTTCTCCTTTAAGCAGCAGCCCCCTTGCAGTCTGATTTCACTGTTCACTTTGCAGATAGTCTCCCTCTTAGCTTTGCAGGAATTAAGGATAATGAAAGAGTTCAAAAGAAATTAGACCCAGAAAATTTTACTGAAAATAATAGTTTTCAGCTACTTTGATTCACTGCCAACTGCTGGTCCAGGGTAAAAATCTTAACAAGCGTGGGGTTTTTCCTTCCTAGCCTGTTGATAACATAAACCACCTGGGTTTTGTAGAGTTTCCTGGACCCAGACTATATACCTCCAGGCACGCTGAGCTCAGCGTTTTTTTGCAGTAAACCTTATGTCCCGGAAGAAGTCGCCCTGATGGGGAAACGTTCGTAGTTCCTTTGTGAACCACCACTCTCCAGTGGCTTCAAGAAATCGGGGCCCACGTCTACCCCTGTCTGTTCACCCCACCTCACCTATGTCCCCGCTGGCTGTTCCATGGGAACTCCTCTGCCAGTTGAGTTCTTAGCTGACTGACCCCAAGTCTGCTCTGCTCCATACCGCTGTCTTCTGCTTTTCAGCCTCAGCCCCAGGCCTTCCCTGAAGACCAGGACAGCCCTCTGGGGGAGCCAGCGGGCCAAACGCCAGGGATCTTTGTCTTGTCTAGCTTTGGCTTTTTCCACTTTATAACATGTCTGTGTTCTGATACTACATTTTTCAAGTGTATTTATTGCCAAAATTACTCACCCTGGCATGGTGTGTGGCACCAGCCCCCCCTCCCCCATGGCACACCACTCTACCCACTCTCCCTTCTCCCCCCAAAAATCTCACGTAGCATGTTAAATAGTTTTCCCCCAGAACCACTGTTAGAGGGGCTCCTAGCCCAGGACCCAGGAGACCCACACGCAGTGTGTGAAACTGTGCATAAAGGCATTTTCTGGGAGGAAGTGTGCCTCTTCCGTCAGATTCTCCAAGGGAAACCCGCGTTCCCCGAGGATTCCAGCTGCGGCCACTAGATGGCGCTGCCCAGGGAGTGATTCATTTGAGGACACATCCCAGGGCCACATCGTCCCCTGCAAGGAGAGAGCCTGCCCTGGCTGAGTGGGTTCAGCTGATTCGAGGAAAACGCAGTGTCCCCAAGAGTGGAGTTCTGGTCCAAGTCCTCCATACCCTCCAGAGCCAGGATTCTCTCCATTTGAGAGAACAGTGTCTCACCCTGCATTCAGATGGCAAACACTGGGCACAGTGAACCAACCCTGCTCACCATAGGAGAGAAGTGGCCTGGTGGGGATACAGCCTTCTCTTACTGGGGCCTGTCAGGACAGGCAGAGCTGGGGGCTGCTGGCCTTCCCTTACTCGGGCCTTCGCTCTGCACAGCAGCTGTGGCATCCGGGAGCGAGTGGTGCCAGCGCCAGGCCCCGGATCCCCAACCACACAGACCTGCCGGCCCGCCCGCCCGCCTCACCCGTGGCCAGGCCAGATGGCTCCCTGGCTGCTGTGCAGGGCCCAGGGCAATCTGGATGGCGCTGCCTGGGGTGGGCAATGGCAGGGCCCCCCTCATTGGGCTCCAGCCAGTGCCACATGGATGCTAGTCTGCTCTCTCCCTGCCTCTGCTGCTGGGCGGGGGCTTCCAAGCAGAGGCTCCACCGGGGCACTTCCCTGCCCCTAGAATGGGTGGGCAGGCTCCCCCACACCCAGAGCTGAGCCTGTCCCGATCTCCCCTCGCCCAGCGCCAGTGCGAACGCCCCCTCCTTGATTCCTTTAGAGGGAGGCGCTGCAAGCTGCTCCTTGGGTGCATCCATCCCCCTTAGTGCATCCGCCCACCTGACCGCTGCCCCGTGGACTTTTCTGGGGTAAAGACAGGAAACTCAGTCCCTGCTGACCTGGTCCACCAGTGGGTTAGGAGGAAGAGCAGCCACCACGTGCCCATCAGAGTCCCCAGTCCTCCTGGGGGCCAAGTTCCTCCAACCACTGAATCCCTCCTGGCATTGGTCACCGGTTCCGGAGAAGCCCAGAGACAAAGGCAACACTGACACCCTGGGAGGCGGAGGTGAAAGCCCCGGCTTCTCTCACTCCACTCTCCAAGCCTTCCCAAGGTCACTGTGTGGGAGGACAGCTTGCAAGGCAAGTTGTATTTTTAACTCCATCAGCCTACGGCAAGTCACTGTGCTGTGTGAGGTTGAGCTTCAGCCTGGTGAACCCCGGGCAGCAGAGACGGGTTCACCTGCTCGGTGACAAGGATCAGGTCCACACATGAACCTGCTTCCCATTAGCAAAGCACATAAAGAACATCCCCAGCCGCCCCTGCGGTCAGAAAATAAACTGCTGAAGTCTAGGCATAACTCGGAAACTTGTTCCCTCAGATGGTGCTCAGCTAAAACTGAAAGTTCCTGCCATCTTACTCCATTCCTTTATCCATAATTCATGTCTAACGTGGCTGCAGGTTCCCCTTGGGCTTCTCATATTAGATTTCCATTACACAGCCCTTTGGTAAACCTTCCACATGGCCGTGTGTGTGTCAAATTGCTGTATTCTTCTAACAGCCAAAAGCAGAGTTCTGGTAACATTTTCTTTTTGGTCATATGGCAACATTGGACTAAATCCTGCCTTCACCCCAATTCCTGGGAAGTGGGTGGAGAACGTGGAGAGAGGTGACCTCACTCATCCTGCACGCTGTGGAACGTCCCTGCTCCTTCTCCTCCACCCACAGCCCAAGGCCCTCAGAGCACTGACTTCAAATATTTGATTTAGCATTGATTAGTCATGAGTATAATTCCCAATAAGAGGAAAGCTGTAAAACAAGGGCATTTGTTCTACAGCAGGCAATTGAGAAATCAACAGACACGTCACTTCAGATAGGGGCAGAGCTACACTCACTCGGGGTCTCTGCCTCTCCTGAGCACACTCACCAGTCCAGCCTGTCACAGGGGCCATGCCAAGACTTGTGCCCAGGGCAGTGACCCTCGTTATTTCCAGTCAAAGGCCAGCAGACTGTGGGGAATAACCGCCCTCCCTAGGAGTGGGTCTGCCCTAACTAACAGCCGACCCCAATCACTCCTGAATGACCAAATGAGTGAAACCACCACCTCATGCACATGGCGCCCTGGGAGCCCACAGGAGAGCCCCAGGCTGGCTCTGGCCCGCCTTGTGGTGGAAGCAAGTCAGACTCCCTCAGTGACAGTGAGGTGTCAGCATGCTCTGGGGCAGCACGGACCAGGCTCGGGGTGAATAAATCCCTAACTAGCAGTTTAGGTAAGCCGTGGCCAAAGCTCCAAAGACATCCAGCCAGCCCTTGGTGGCCTAAACAAGTACAAATGCACGCTCTGTACACATAGTGGCCACGCTCCCAGATGTAGGCTGGGCAGGTGCAAGGTCTGTTATTTACAAAACACTGCGTTCATGAACTGCCTTTGCTGAGAAGACTGAAGCACACGGGGAGAATCCCAGAAAATTCAGCCCTCACTGGCCACGCCAGCAGGCCTGCTGCTAAGCGACTCTGCGGGCCCCTGGCATTCGTGCTAGGCGGGAAAGGACTCAGCAGGGGCTCGGGGGCTAGAGGCGTGTGTGCTTCGGCCCGGCTGCGGGTGTCTCACTGCAGACCCGTCCTGGACGAGCGCTGACTAGCACTTACACGGGACCAGCTCTCCTGACTGCAGGTCTTTCTAAATTCCTTCTGCTGGCAACTAGGTCCCAGCAGCGGGAGGAGCGGGGAGGGATGTTCGAGTCAGGGGTGGGGGCAATCACATCTCAGTCTCCCACACAAATGCTGGCACTGGGAGGGTAAGAAGCAGAGCCCTTGGGCTTTGCTCCTGAAAATGTCAAAGCATTTCTGGAATTCAGCACTAAACAAGCAAATCCAAAAGTATGGCACTGGGAACTACATCCAGTCTCCTGGGATAAACCATAGTGGGAAGGGATATACAAAAAGGATGTACGTATTATATGTCTAACTGAATCACTTTGCTGTACAGCAGAAATTAGCACAATGTTGTAAATCAACTATACTTCATTAAAAGGCCAAAAATCAGTAAAAATTACAAAAAAGCAGCAGAGCTCCGGAAGTGACTCCACACGGCTCTCAACTCACCGGAGATGGAGATGGGGTGGTGCTGTCCCAGAGGGCTGTTCGCACATCGGGATCCATGGAGCCGGCATTCCTCAGGCCCCGCTGGGGTCGGAGGTCCCAGCTGCCCCGCCATGTGCTCCCCAGGGCTGGAATGCCCACGTCAGCGCTCACCATCTGAATAAGGAGGGCTTCCCAGCTCTGCCACCCGCCTCAGACACCGGCTCCTCAACTCTGTGCTAGGTGGTCACGTCTCCCTTCATCGCCTCGTGGCTCTGTTTTGGCTTCACAATACCAACATGCACCTCGTCCTAAGCAACGCATCCACACCTGACACGGTTCCTGGGCCACGTCGACCCGGGCGCTGGGCGCTGGGTGAAGGCGCCAGGGCGTGCCTGTCACATTCTGAACCCCAACATGTGAGTGTACGGTAGGTCAAAGATGCTTCATGCCAGAACTGAATCGCAAATTTAAGAGCACAAAGAAGAATAGCAGTAGCCAGTGACGAGGGGAGCTTTCCTAGAAGGCTAGGAAGATGCCTTCCAGTGGGTGTCAATAACAGGGACCGCCAGGAAGCGGAACGTGACTAGAGACCACAGCGCTGCCCGAGAGAGGCAGCAGGTCCCCAGGGCACCACCGAAGGCCAGCCCTGTGCTGACTCCCCAGCCACAACCACCGCCCCAGCTGAACGACCGTGTTTCCCCCTTGCCTCACCCTCCACTGCCAGCAGGCGACAACCGGAGGTGTGGGAGATGCTTACCTGGGCCGGTGGCCTCCCCAGCTGCCGCTGTGCTGCAGACCTCGGGGTGCAGGCTGTGTGGTTACCCCCGTCCTCAGGCCAGGCTCCCCGAATCTGATCCCGCCAGGCTAACTGCCGGTGCCCCCAGTACCATGGGGTGAACTTGGGTGGTCCCTGTGGCTGGCCCTGCTCACGTCTTCTCCTTGGGTCTATCAGATCATGACACCCAGGAAGTCCTCCACCCCGCAGCCCAACCCCTGCCCCCATGGAGGAGCTGGAGACTGAGGAGGCAGACGAGTTCCCAGCACTTGTGTCGGGAAAACAGCAACCTGTTAACCCCAAACACGCCAGACAGGAAGGGAGGAAAAAAATCCCCTTGCAAACCAGCCTTCGCTTGCTACTTGCGGTCAACCTCTGGGCTGCCAGATGGCCAGGCCACCATGTGCGGGGATGCGGGCAACAGATAGGAGCCACGCTCATTACCAAACCCTTTTCCTTTTTTATTAGAGATAAAAACAGCAAAGTCTCACACACCATACCCTGCGGGGAAAATGAGATGAGCGAGGCGTGTCGGCTATTTACAATAAAGGCTGCAGCAAATGGGCCCCCCGTGCAGCCCAGATCCTGGGGCAGGCGCTCCGTCGGGGCGGGCAGTCAGTGACACAGGGCGATGGTCTCCATGTTAAGGAAGCGGACGTGCATCTTGGTCTCGATGTCGATGCCCTGCCAGATCTGCAGCACGGACGGAGCAACGTGAGTGGGCATCCCCGTCCCCCAAGACCCGCCATTCCCCGCCCGCCCACCTCTGCCGCCCACCGTGATGCCCCCGCAGGTGAGATCCAGAGCGAAGCATGGAACCTCTTCCATCTGCCTCTGTGCTGGTTAACTGGGCTCTGACATTTGGATTCTTTCTGGACTGTTACAGCAAGTTATTATTTAAGTGCTGAATCCAGGCTCCTAGCTGAAGTCGCTTGAATCCCACCCATCACCACTTCAGACTGTGATTTTCACGCAAATTCCTGAGACCCTGTTAAACCTCCTTTGCACCAGAAAAGACGTGGAGACCACCACCTGTGCTGCCCATTCTGTGGTGGGGGCTCCCGTGGAATCCTGCATGGAAGTGGCTTGTAAACTGTTAAGGGCTGTGTAATTCTAAGATCTCATCAAGCCATCATCATTCATTCAAAGGTCACGACAGGTCTTTATAACCTCCTATAGATAGGTCACCGTGTTCCAGAAAGACAAGCTCCTGCCCAGGAAAGGTGATTTCTGCCAAAGACCACGTCTGTCACCACATACCTGGCACCTCCATCAGGGTCCATCCTGGCCAGGTCCCTAGCGGACACTCAGGCCACCAGACCCTATGCTGCACCATGAGCTCCACTGCCCAGGACTCCTGCTCCTCGGCCACTCGGGGCCCAAGAGGACCACGGATGGCGAGACGGCCGGAAGGATGCAGGCAGGAACCGAGGGGTGTGATGGGCGGTGACTGGTCACGGTCTCCCTGATTATATAAGAACTTCAGATTCTCACAGTGTCGCCCTCAACATCTGCAGGGACAGCCACACAGCTCGGGCGAGCACAGTCCTGTGGGCACCCAAGCCACAGGGAGGCCTTGGCACATTTTCCGCCACCCTCACACGCCCACAGCCCCAGGCACTTTTCTTGTTAGGTGGGCAGGGTGTTCCCAGGAAGAGATGTCTGGATGCGCAAAGTGGTTTCTGCCAAATGCCAAGGTGATGAGAGGGTCACGATGGGGCTCAGAGAACGGGAGTGGCCGGCTGGTGGGAAAAAGCCCAGTGGCCTTGGACTGGGGAGCCCTGGAGGTGGGCAGGGTAGGGCTGGGGAACGGACTGCTGGGGAAGAAGCTGGTTTTCTGGGGCCAAAAAGGATTTCATCTCATCTTCTGGCCTAAAGCAGCATCCTTCCCTCCCTAACCTCCCCTTGGCCTCCCTGGTCTTCTCACTGCTCACTCTGGTTCTTGCTTGGGTGTTACCATCTTTCCACGTGCCAAGGTGACCCATGGCACAAATGCCAGCTCAACTTCTCCCCACCCACCTGCCCTGGCGGGTGGGCAGGGCACATCTGAGAGGGAGGCTGCCCTCCTCCAGCCCAGCAGACCCTTCCAGTCTCTCCTTCAGGCCTGGTCTGTACCACCCATGACCCTCCTCTTCTCATGACCGGCCAAGTTGGCGGCTCAGACTTTGGGGGAGCCCCTCAGGCAGGCTGCCCCTCGGCTTTGTAGAACTTCAGCCATGGGGTGGGGGCCCCCAACCCCGTCCGAGGCACAGGCCTGTTCCCTCAGGGCCGCCTGAGAGCACTGGCGGCTGGCCCAGGAGCCCCTGGCTATTGTTGCCCTAACCTCCCATCTTCCTCAGCTCCTGGAAGGGGTGCAGGGACCCCACTGTTGGGGTGCATAGGGCCAAAGAGTGGGCAGAGTACAGGAGGGGGGCTTGACTCCTCACCGATCAAAGCACCCAGGACCCATTCCCAGTCTGCGGGCATGTTTACAGCCATGAAGGCTGGGCGAGGCCTGAACGTCCACTAACCAGGGTGGAAGGTGGGCAGCTGGGCACGCAGCACTATCTGCGAGGCCCAGGAGGACGGCGGGGCCACACGTGGGCAGCACCAGCACGTGCTTCTGAGAAGAGCTGGGCTCACAGCCGTTGAACATTCCAGACCCTGGTTCCAGCTGTCAACAGGGTGCTTCTGAGAAGGGACCAGGGACTGGACGGGGAGAAAAACGGAGCCTTCCGCAGAGGCCCTTTTGTGCTTGCTGAGTTGCTTGGAGCGTCTGTGACTGTCATCGCCCTTCCAATAAACATACGTAAAACCAGTTTAAACCACCGTAAAGGCCACACTCAGACTAGACCCTGTTCCCTCGAGACGCCTGTCTTCCTGACCAGCAGGGTCCCCTGCAAGGCCCCAGTGCAGCCCCCATGCCCACCCCCAACTCCCAGGCACCCACCTTTAGGAAGTCATCGAAGGTGATCCCCTCGTACACCTGATCGGGCTCCTGCAGACAGAGAACGGGGCGCGGTGAGTGGCTTCTGCCCGGAGGCCCTCCACCTCCACCCCGCCGATGCAGAAAGGGGTGGAGCGTGTAGGTAGGACCACGAGTACATTGTGGACTGTTCACCTCCAGCTCAGGGCTGGTCACCTTGAACTCCAGCATCCCCTTGAGGGTGGGGTGGAAGCCAGTGCAGGCTCACCCCCGCCTATGCCTCTGGGGAGGACAGGGCTAACAAAGATGGGAAAAGAAGGGGTGTGGGGTGGGCACAGAGGCTGGGGTGGCCACCAACAGACACCCCCTGTTGTTTCTCCATCCTGCCTTCTCAAACCAGGCTTGGTTAAGAGTAGCTCTGGGCTGACCGGCGCTCCAGACACTGGGGAAAGGGCCAAGGGAATGAAGGGCCAGCCCGCACGGCCCACCTCTTCTTGCCCGTGAGTCACCCTGATGGCATGGGGTCCAGGAGCCTCCCTCCTGCCAAGTCACCTGTGCACACGGGAACGCACAAGATGATAAGCAGGGCTCCTGCCCCTGATGCTACGACCAAGTCCCCACAGCGCCCTCCGTGCTCATGACAACTGGGTGGACATCCCACCGCCTGTCAACACGAGACCAGCCAAAGAAAGTGTGGTCATCCGGGGTCGATCCCACATAGGCTGATTTGGAAGAGGCTCCAAGAGATGCACCCGGTGGGGAAAAAAAAACAAGGAGCAGAAAGATGCTTGCAGATGGCTGCCACCTGCCCCGTGGACGTGTGGGGTCAGCACGGGGACAAGGAAGCCGAGGGAGTTGAACAACATGTTGTGTCACTCAGAACTAGAAGACACACACGTGTGCGTTGATCTGTGTTGGGAAATACCCGTCAAAGACAGGTCTCTCTAGGGAGGAGGACCAGGAGAGAGGCACTTCTCTCTACGTGCCGCTCAGAGATTCGTTCTGATGCATAGTTAAGAAACCACCAGGGACCCTGGTGGTCCAGTGGTTCAGAGTCACCTTGCAATGCAGGGGACACCAGTTCGATCCCTGGTCCGGGAAGATCCCACATGCCACAGAGCAACAAAGCTCTTATATCACAATGACCGAGCCAGTGCTGAGGAGCCAGCGCACCGCAACCAGAGTAACCCCTGCTCACCACAGATCGAGAAAGCCCACGTGCAGCAACGAAGACCCAGCACAGCTAAAAATACATACATAAATAATTCATTTAAAAAAGGAAGGAAGAAAACACCAGCAGGCACTCTCCGTGCGTCTGCTATGAGTGTTTTGCCAATGTGATTACCATGAGCTGATGTGAATCTCAAAACAGCCCCCTCAAGTGGGCTCTGCTCTTAATCTAATTTGGGATATACTTTTTAATTTTATGAAAAACGCCAGATTCTTAGACGGCCTGGACCAGCTCTGTCCCTAGGGCTGCCTGCTCTTCCTGACCAGGGTCAACAGACAGAAGAAGCGGCTGCCCTCCGCCTGCCCGCCACCCCAGGCCCCTGGGGGCAGCCGAGGGGAGCCAACTATAGATGAGGCCCCGCTGGCCCGAGGCCCAGCGTGCAGGGTGGGTGCCCGGTGGAAGCAAGGCAGGGGAGGAGCCAGAGGCCCGAGGAAGCACTAGGGCTGAGGCCCCAGCAAAGCCGGCCCTCCCTCCAGCCACAGGAAGGCTTCCCAGAGACACATTCTGGACGATCCCAGCCGCAGTGGACAGCCAGCCCTGGAAGTCCATGACGGTGGGCGATGCCTTGTCTGTCTTTGGCAGAAACGTCAAGTGTCCTCAGAGGCCGCGCACTATGAAAGGACGTGGTCGCCCCTCCCCTCTGTTTATCTGGTCGACGATCACACGAGAAAACATTTTACGAGCACAAAGAGGACTGGTAACTAAAGGATGATGATGCCCACGGTGGCGGGATGCCCCCCAGGAAGCTGGCATGGGCTCCGAGGATGTGTGGATTCTATGCAGACCAGCAGCTGCCAGCTGCCAGCGATTTCATGACAGCAAATTAAGAAAACTCGCCAACTGAAACTGGAGTACGACAGGGAGCAATTTATCGGAGGAGAGTGTAATTAAATCAAGTGGGGATTCGGCCGGGGATCCCCGCGCTCCCCAGCGAGGCTACCAGCCCTTTCTGTAGCAGTTTAATCTACTGAGGAGGGTGGGTTCGCCAAACTCAGAAGCCTCCCTAGGGCCCCTGAAGCAGACAGACATAATGCAGGTCAATGAAGTGACCGCAGCCCCCCTGCCCCTGGGGGCGGGCCCAGGACCGCCATCTCCAGACGACGGGCCTGGGCACAAAGAGCAGGCTCCAGCAGGAAAGAAACATCCCTCCACCTGGGCTGGGGTGACCCCAAAGCTGTGGTGGTGTCTGGGACGGCAGCCATAGTGAATACGAAGGAGGGGGTGGTCTCGGGGGGAACACCCGAGACAACCCCCCACCCCCACAAGGAAGAAAGCCCACGGAGGTGACCATGTGCCTGCCTGCACAGCCCCCAGGGGCTCAGAGCCCCTGTGAGAGAGGAGGGGCCAAGGTCGTTGCCCAGCAAGTCCAGAAAGTTCCTATGCCTCTGAGCCTTGGTTCCCTTAGTTCACTTGGAACCAGTGAAACAAGGCTACAAGTCCATGAAGCAATGCCCGTGAAGAACCTAGCACGGTGCCTGCACACTCTGTGTGCTCACCCTTCGGAGGACCCGGGGGTGCCTGGAGCCTCCCACGGGAGCCTGCAACTCCCCCTCCCTGCAACAGCACCATCCGAGCCCGTGAGCACCAGCAGTGGCCGCTCACAGACGTGCTGGCTCACAGTCCCCTGACCGTCCGTCCCTGTGCCCTCTGCTCCATCGGTTCTGCACTGGGGGTGACTTCACACACACACACCCCACCCCCGCGCCAACCCAGGGACGGTAACTGTGTCTGGAGACATGCTTGCTTGTCACAACTTGGAGGGTGTGACTGGCATGCAGTAGGTAGAAGCCAGGGACGTTGCTCAATACCCTGCAACCCCAGAGGGCCCCGTGTCAACAGAGCCGGGAGGAGAAACCCCAGGCCTGAGAGCCCGGCTCTGAGAAATGACTCACCGCTTCTGACACCAGCGGGAGGCCTCCCACCCTCGTCAGCCACATGCCTGGATGGCCGAGCCCCGTCTCATCTACACGTGGCCCCCGCTGCTCCCAGCTCCTCCCTGGACACCAGATCGTGGGCTCTCAGGAGACCCCTGCCCTCCAGGCCACAAATCGCCTCATTAATAATAAAATTAATGGCAGCGAGCCCGTGCTGTACACTGACTGGGCCTGGCGCTGTGCCAGGTGCTACCCGTGGGCCCAGGGAGGCTACCCAGTAGGGTCTGTGGCCCCCCAAAGGCCAGCCTCGCCTGCCTGGCCCGACCCCCCAGGACTGGGACCTCAGATCTGCTCTTCTGGTGCGCCAGGCCCAGCTGGAGTGGTGAGCGGGCCACGTGCGGTCTCTGCCCTCCAGGCCTTCCGGAAGCACAGACTCACAGCGGGCAGGGCTCTGCCGGCGGAGAGGAGGGTGGGGACAGGGGCCCCGGGCTCACCATCTGCCCCACGCAGACGCTGGCTGCCTCCATCATGGCGCCGTCGGCGATGGAGCGCGCCGACTCCTTCTCGATGTGCGGGTTCCCCGAGAGCAGCTCCTCTACCACCTGCCGGAGGGGCAGACACACCGTGAGCTTGGGCCTCCGCCAGGCCGCTGAGGGCGGGGCGTGGGGGGCGCCGGGGCCCGCCGGGGCCCGCCAGGCGGGAGCATACTTTACATTTCGATACTCTTCCAGGGTGATGCGGCCGTCGCTGTCGGAGTCGTACATGTGGAACAGAACTGGGGGCGGCGGGGAGAGGTGGAGGATGAGTCAGGCGAGGCAGATGGGAGCCCTGGGTTCCCCGCTACTCCAACCTCCCCCTCCCTCAAACTGAGCAAAACACCCCCAGCAATGCAACCTGAATGCCAAGGCTGTAGGGGGCAAGGACAAAGGGCGTGGGGCCAGACGGACCACTTCAGGTGGGTGACCTTGGGCAAGCGACCTCACTGCTCTGAGCCTCAGCTTTCCCATCTGTAAAATGGGAGTCACTACACCTCTGCCTCATTGTGGACCACGCGACAGTCTCATCAACAGGAAATCAGCTCAGCGTGACTTCAAGGTGTCACTCCTGACAGACCCAAGAGGCTGGCTGCCGTCCTGGGCTTGGGGCAGGTCACAGACCCGGCTGCTTCCCTCCTGCCCCTGGCTGATCCGAGCCGGCCCCTGAGGGGCATTCACAGCTGCTCGGCTCGCTTCTCTCTCAGGGACGTCACCTGGTCCCTTTACTGACATCACTCAGCAGCCTGCATCCCAACAGAGCCATGAGCTGAAGGGGAGGTGACCTCTCCACCCCTGGCTGAGCCTCAGGGAGCCTCAAGCTCACGATGGCCTCAGTGCCAGCATTTACCCTGCCTGGCGCTCTGCAGACATCTCTCCGCCCCTCATCCTCACATGACCCCTCCCTGAGTCCGTTACAGATGGGGCTGACAACTCAGAAAAGTGAAGGCGTTTGCCCCTATTGAGAGGGGCTTCCCCTATGGCTCAGACAGTAAAGAATCTGCCTGCCATGCGGGAGACCTGGGTTCGATCCCTGGGTTGGGAGGATCCCCTGGAGAAGGGAAGGGCCTACCCACTCCAGTATTCTTGCCTGGAGAATTCCATAGATAAGAGGAGCCTGGCAGGCTACAGTCCATGGGGTCACAAAGAGCTGGACACGACAGCGATTTTCACTTCACTTCATTAACGGAGGGGCAGCCATGGGTTTGAACCAGAGTCCATCCCATCCCATAGGCCCCATGACCCCTGACCCAGCCCTTGGAACTATCTGGAAGCTGGGCCGACACCAGGCGCCATCCCCCTGCCCCCAGCAGCCCTCGGTACACATCCCGAGCTAAGTATAGCCCAGGCCCGTGTTTACATTTCCCTGCAGACGCTGCTGCCTCAGGGGCGGGGTGCAGAAGGATGCTGGAGTCATGGGAAAGTGCACAGGGAGGGATGGGTGCCGCCCGCCCTGAACTCAGATCCAGGGCCTGAGCGGCCCCGAGGGTGGGGGCGTGGGCCCGCAGAGGCCGCCCGGTGAAGCTGAGTCTGGTGGCGGGCTGTGGACTGGGGCAAGGGACAAAAGCACCCGAGGTCTCCTCCAGCCTCAGAAGCAGCCACGTGTCCAGCCCGCGTTCCCACCGTCAGGTTCAAGGTCACACAGCTGCTTAGTGGAAGGGCTGGATTGAACCAAGTCTGTCCAAACTAATTTCCCATCACCAGCAGACCCTTCTATTCCCAGAAAATCACTAGTTGCTGAGGAGTGTCAACAAGGAGGCTGTCTCAGAACAGCCTAGGAGAGGGAGCACCCTCTGTGCTGTGAAATCCCCCTCCCCAAGGCCCAGAGCTGGTGCTCCCTGACCCTCCCCACCCCCTGCAGGGGCACAGCAGGCCTCGGGGACAAGCGAATGGCCAGGTGTGCCCTGGGGAGGGGCCCCGGGACACCCACATCTCAGCTTCTCTTTCCGGCACAGCTGCACCTGCTCCTCGTCCATGGTGGTGTCGATGGGCCGGAAGTAGGACATGATGGTCAGAAAGTCCTCGAAGTTGATCTCGTCGGCCAGGCCGCTGGACCCCTTGCGCAGGTTTCTGCGGGAGCAACAAGGGGGTGTCGGCAATGTATTCAGAACAGAAGCTCATCTCACTGCCACCCACAGCCCCAGAGAAACCGGCCCTTCCAAGCACTCGCTTAACCTACAATGGCTGTCCCAGCCTTGGGTTCTGCTACCCAGTGACCAGCTCGTGGGGGACACCGGGGGCCCCCTGGGGGGTTAGTCCAGCCCTGTGCTGCACTCCCCCCACCCAGAAACCACCATGTGGGGGTCTGGGGGAGACACAGGCAGCTGTGTCTGTGGGGCGGGGGCTGCCAGGCATGCATGATGCACAGAATTGGGCAGTAATTCACCAGGTACGTCTCGTGACCCTTTCCCTTCAGATCGAAAGGGTCAGGGAGTCACAAACTGCAGCCCAGGGGCCAAATCCTGCCTGCTGCCTGCTTTTATATAGCCCATGAGCTAAGAAGGGTTTGTATGTTTTGATATGGTTGAAAAAAAAATGTTAAGGGGGAAAAAAAAAAGAATAGCATAGCACGACAAGTGAAAATTACATGAAATTCAAATCTGAGCGTCCAGAAATAAAGTTTTATTGGCACACGGCCACGCCTGCTCATTTACATGGGATCCGCGGCTGCTTTCAGGCTACAAAGGCAGAGCTGAACAGTTGCAACAGAGACGATGTGGCCCGCAAAGCCTAAAATATTTACTCTCTGGCCTTTTAGAGAAAGTTTGCCAGTTCCTGCTCTCTATCAGCTATCTGAAACTCGGGCACAGTGATCTATTGGCAGGCACTCTGAGTAATCTGTTTCCTACCAAAGTGTGAAGTGCACCAATTAACTGCAGGTTTTCAAACAGATCAGGGCAGGTTTGAGGTTGTCCCCGCCGATGTATTTTTCCTAAGGGGTGGGAAAGGGCTTGAGTTCCTGGTGGGGCTTGGGGAGGGTACCCAAGGCTGGGTCTATCCCATGCTGAACACACAGCGGGTACTCAGTAAATGCATGCGAGGGTACCGACAAGCCAAGCGCAGGTCCTGGCAGAGGAGCTGAGAAAACAGCTTGGAGCCGACTCCAACCAAACACGGGCTCCTGACCCACTGCTGCCATACTCTTAGCACTAATCAACTTCTACTGGGGCAGGTCGCCATCTGTCTGATGGTCCCCCTACCCTCCCTGTGCCTCCTTGCAAAGGGACAGTTCTGTTTGCCTGGGATGATGGTGCTTCTCAAATGCACTTGGGTGCCTCCTGGGGTCAAGACCACATCTCAGCTTAAAGGAACACGTTCAAGGTTCTCTCTCTAAGGGCCCAGCTGTTGCTGTTTTGTCACTAAGTTGTATCCGACTCTTTGTGATCCCCATAGACTACAGCCCGCCAGGCTCTTCTTCCCGTGCGATTTCCCAGGCAAGAATACTAGAGTGGGTTGCCATTTCCTTCTCCAGGGGATCATCCTAACCCGGGGATCGAACCTCCATCTCCTGCACTGGCAGACAGGTTCTTTACTGCTGTGCCACCAGGGAAGCAGGGGCGCAATTGTGCCCTTTCAAATCCTGCGCCTGCAGCATCCACCACACTTCACAGTTTAGAGATCTCACTATCCCCAAGCTTCCGTTCCAGGAGATTTTCCAGAAAGAAGTGGCCCCCGAGCCTGGATCACGAAAGGTGGACTGTGAAACAACAAACTGGAGAGATGAAAGGAGATCTCCCCAGGACTCAGTAAGCCTAGTCTTTGTTGTTGTTGTTGTTGTTTTTTTCCTCAATTTTCTCTGAAATCATCTCTTACAAAGGTTTCCCACTGTTCCTCTGGACAGATTTTTAATAACCTCAGAGTTCCTGCTGTCAGGGGCACAGACCAGACTTACAAGGTGTAAAAATAGCCCCAGGCATCACCAGGCTCCTAGGAGGCATGGTTCACTTGCACCTCCTTCTCAGGGGGTTCCAGCTGCAGCAAGGGGGATGGAGATGAGCTCGGGAAAATGTGATGGACCCCGGGGCGGGCAGGCCATGTGTGTCTGCTACTTAGGGAAGGCTGCAACCTGGCTGCTTCAGCATCAGGATCCAATTCAGGGGCAAGGGGCTCCTTCCCATCCTAATGTCCCTGGGAGGTCCATGTGGGCCAGCATCCTGGTCTCTCAAGGCGACCAGAGGGCAGAGGCCGAGGAAACCCAGACACAGCACCTGGAGCCGGGCCCACCTGCACTCCACTCCAATTTCCACAGTGGGGCACCCTGAGGCCAGGGTCAGTGGGTAGAAGAATGGGTGTGCGTGCTAAGTCGCTTCAGTCGTGTCCCACTCTATGCGACCCTATAGACTGCAGCCCACCAGGCTCCTCTGTCCATGGGATTCTCTAGGCAAGAACACTAGAGTGGGTTGCCATGCGCTCCTCCAGGGGATCTTCCTGACCCAGGGAACCTGACTCAAGTCTCCCAAGTCTCCTGCATTGGCAGGCGGGTTCTTTACCGCTAGTGCCACCTGGGAAGCCTTAAAAGAATGGGGGCTACATCCAAATCTGCAGCCCTGCTTCACAGCACTTTTTGCAAGAAAGCCCGCTTGAGTGCAGCATTTTCACTTCCTTAACTCTCCAATGACTCTGTGAGGACCAGAACCCTTGGAGGTGGGGACAGACCCGGCTCAAACTGCCTTCCAACCAGCTTTTTTGCTTCACTGTCTTGTTCCCAAAACGCCTTAGGATGCAAGACAGACACTGGTACTTTTTGAAAGGAAACTCCCACCTCCAGCCTGTCCTCCGACTCCTCCCTCACTCCTTGGCAGAGCTTACAGGACAGAAATGCAAAGGACGCACAGGCGCTGAGCTGCTCCAGGTCCCGGCTGGGGAAGCCTCCTCTTCTTGTTGACCTCGGGCAGTCCACCAACTCACCAGGGGCCTCCCTTTCTGCAGACCGTGTCTCTAAGCAGCTGCCCCAAGGCTGAGGTCCCAGAGCCCACAGTGGGGTGGTGTGGGAGTGGGCTCTCGCCTCCTGCTATGGGCAGCTGTCCTCCCTGTCTCCTGCGCACCGTCTTGCATCATCTTCCAGTGGTCACTCCCTAGAGCAGGGGTCTTGTGAGCCGCCGGCACTGCAGGCCCGGGGACCCCTTGACTCCCTCCCCATCATATCCGATCTCTTTCTCTCCTAGGACAGTCTGCTCCAGCCTCCACCACCCCAATGGGCAGGGGCCAGGATGAGCTCCGCAAAAAGCAAGTCAGAGACGTCCCTGGTGGTCCAGTGGCTAAGACTCTGCACTCCCAATGCAGGGGGCCCAGGTTCCCTCCCTGGTCAGGGAACTAGATCCCACATGTTGCAACTAAGACCCAATGCAGCCAAATAAATATAAATAAATAAAGCAAATCAGACTCTGTCGCTCCCTTGCTCAATGCTGTCTGGAAGCTTCTCCAGCTCTTGGGGTGACTCCCCCTACCACAAGCCTCCACCTGGTCTCCCAGGTCTCAGCCCAGCCCTTGCCCCTATTTCCTGCCACACGCCCCTCATCAGGGGCTCAAAGGCCTAATGACACCTTGCACACACCCAACATTCCCTGACTGACCGAGGGCCTCCCTCCATCCTTCAGGAGGCACCTGCCTGTGCCCTGCTCATGGCTCTGTCCTAACGTCGGATGCTCCAAGCAAGGCGGGGGTCTCTCCCGCCTCTGACTGTGGATTCAGGGCCGCTTGTCCTCTGGCCAGAGGGAGGTTCCTGCTCCAGCTCGGGCCCGGGCCCAGTCCCCTCGGCAGGCAGCGTATCAGTCCTGGAGAGCAGCCTGGCCACACCCAAGTTCCACCCTCACCTGAAAACACAACTCCTGGAACCTGTTCCGAGTTCCCCAGGGGACAGCGGAGGGCCAAGCGACCTCCAGCCAGCCTTGCTTTAAGGAACAGCTTCCCTGGTGGCTCAGACGGTAAAGAATCCGCTTGCAATGAGGGAGACCAGGGTTCAATCCCTGTGTTGGGAAGATCTCCTGGAGAAGGAAATGGCTACCCATTCCAGTATTCCTGCCTGGAGAATCCCATGGACAGAGAATCCTTGGTGGAGGGAGTGGGGAAGGCGGGTACAGCCCACAGGTCGCAAAGAGTAGGACGCGACTGAGCACTGAGCATACCGTGGCTCTTGAACACACGTCTCAGCACAGCCTCACAGCAACCCCATGAGGCAGGTGCTGTTACTACCGTCATCGTTCTGTATATGAGCAAAGTGAGGCAGCCTCCTGGTGTCCACGGCCCCGCCCCCACCAATCAGGACAGTAGAGGTCTCCTGGGGTCCCCCTGCAGCCCCGCCACTCTCCTCCTGGGCCAGCGGTGAGGACAAAGAACCAAGCCCTTGGCCCCAGGTGGCCTCCACAGGCCCGGGGGCAGCAGGGTCACTGGGACCTCCAGGGCGTCCCCCCTCCCCATCTTGGCCCACCTGGTACCATGGAAAACACCAGCCCCTCCAGCTCCAAGCACAGAAGGCTGGGTCCCCGGAGCCCAGCCAACCTCACAGCTGCCTCGGTCTCATCCAGTCTTTCAGAAACAAGCCTCACAGGCAGGCGCCCGCGGGCCTGTGTACACACAGACACACGTGTCTGCACGCCGCCCCCCTCTCATGTCAGGCGCCACGACACTCTGGTCACCCTCCACCATCTTCCAGTGCCACCTCCCTCCCTAGACCCCAAGGGCATACTGTCTCCACATTGGGGGCCACATCGCCCCACCCCCGCTCTACTACCTGTCAGCAACCCACCCGCTCCAATCCTGCTCTGCTCACTGCCTGCCCACCCAGGCCTCGCCCTGGGATTCTGTAGGCAGAACCAGGGTTAAAAAGGAGGTGGGCGTGCTGAATTCTACTCCCCATCTTCACCACTGACCACGTGACTTCAGACCTTCCCTCTCTGAAGGGACGTGTGACAATTTGCTGGGGGTGATTCCTCAGATACCAGCTCCCTCACTTTCCTCTGCCCTCTGTCACCCCCTCCCAGGTATCTCAAAGCCACCCATTGCCATCCCTCTGTACTCAGAGGAGTCCCGGCTCCAGCCAGAGGGACCCTGGTCTCAGTCCCCAACAACCCACTGGCAGCCAGAGTGGCCTCTGCAAGATGCCAACCTGCTTCATGCTCCGCACACCTCCCTTAAGGCCCATCTGTGCCCCCACCCCCGATGTTGCTCCTGGGTTGAAGTCAAGACCCCTCTTGCTGGCCTAGGGTCTGCACGATGCACCCTGCCTACCCCACACCTCTCACCATGCTCGGCCTGTGTTCCAGCTGAGTCCCCTCTCTGTCACTCGTATATCTGGACTTTAGGCCACAGGGCCTTTGTACATGCAGTTCTGGTTTCTCTCTGCTTTGCCTGGTTAACTCCTGGGCACTTTCTCCTCAGGTCTCACCCCACAGGCCCTAGAGGAAGGTCTCTGCATTTTCTGAGGCAGCCAGAGGACTTCCCAGTCCCACCCCATGAACAGTGAGGTCTGCTTCTGGCTCAGGTTCCCATAGTCCTGGCAGAACCAAGCTGGGCGGTTCAGGCTCGCACAACTTGAAGCCCATCCAGGGAGTCCCCACCTATCACATGAACCCAACACACCAGTTCCCTTCCTTCCTCTTTCTGCCCGCTCCCCTGCTCCTCAGCAGTCTCTGCAGACACAGGGTGTCAGTCCGAGGGTGTACCCATCCCCCATGTCTATCTCCTACCTCCTCACTAAGCCTCAGACACAGTGACGTCCCTCCCGATACGTGAGTCTCTCAACCCTGACGACACTGGACGTTTGGAGACATGAGCTCTGGCCTTAGCCTCAGCTTTGGGACGCTGTCCATGGTGCCTCTCTCTGCCTCAGTTTCTCCATCTGTAAGTCAGGGCACTGAGCATACTCTGGCTCTTCAACACACATCATCTCAGCACAGCCGCACAGCAACACCGCAAGGCAGGTGCTATTACCGTCATTCTGTCTGTAAGGAAAGCGAGGCAGCCCCCAGGAGGGCGCCAGTAAGCCTGCCCCCTGGTATCCATGTCCCATGAGGTCCCCACTCCAAGTGTGGGGAGACCCAGGGACTCACTTCTGATGGAAACAATAGAGAAAAGGTGATGGAATGTTATGTGCAAGATGAAGTTACCGGTGGACGGTGTTTTCCATCTCAAGTGCCCAGTCTCTCTCTTCTCCGTCCCTCCCTCCCTCTCTTTCTCACTGGAACATCTTATTCTGAGGGAAGCCAGCTGCCAGGTGTGGTAGCTCTGGGGATTGGTTCA
Organism: Oryx dammah; assembly: GCF_014754425.2. Classification (NCBI taxonomy): domain Eukaryota; kingdom Metazoa; phylum Chordata; class Mammalia; order Artiodactyla; family Bovidae; genus Oryx; species Oryx dammah. The sequence goes on along the minus strand of NW_024070196.1, from coordinate 57,337,574 downwards.
TGAGCAGGTGGATGAGCTCGGAAGCAGAGCCTCTCCCCGTCATGCCTTCGGGTGTGTGTAGCCCCAGTTGACCCTCCCTGAGCCAGAGAGCCCAAATTCCTGATCCATAGAAATGGTGAGCTAATAAATATGTATTGTCTTAAACTGCTAAGTGTAGAGTGGGGAGTCATTTGTTACGCAGTCATAGCTAACTAATACAGAGGCTGAGAGAGACTGAGTGAGCTGTCCCAAGTCACCTAGCCATGCATCCGGAACTGCTAGACCTCTGACCCATGCTCACAACTCCTACCCAACACGCGTTATGACAGAGGTTACAAAGGCAAAGCACTCCCCACAAAGTCACCCACCATCGGCATTCCAGGAGAAGGGCCCACCTGTTGTCGAAGAAGGCACGGACGATTTTGGACCGGATTGGGTTGAGCTCCAGGTCAGGGACGTTGTTAAAGTTCTCCTTCCTGAGTTTCCAAGGAGGCGGCACACCAGGAAATGAGGAAGAAAAGAATGATGTCAGAGAGCATGTCCATCACTTCTCATGCTGTGGTTTTCACCCTGAGCAGGCCCTACGAGAATGGCCTGGAATTCCCAAGTCAGGACTGGGATACGCTGCACCGGTCCACCTCCTCTTCTAACCCTTGGACCAGCAGGGCCACAGAGGGCCTGGAGGCTCAGAGGCGCCTTTGGGAATCTGACAGGTGTCCTGGACATCCACCTGCCCATCCCCCAGAAGGATGCAGTGACACAAGCCTGCATCCTATTCCGAGCGGTCAGATACCCTGGGTAGGGAAACCCTGAGTCGGCTGTCCTGGAATCAGAGCAGCAAGCTGCTCGCTTGGAGATTTCAAACACAGTGTCCACAGCAGGTTAAAAATCTGGAGGTACATGTGACCCAATGATTCCATGGCTAGGTATATACCTGGATATGTCCCAAGAGAAATGAAAACATTCATCCACATAGAAATTTGCCAGTGAATATTGATAGAAGTGGGTTTCCTGGGTAGCTTAGCTGGTAAAGAATGCCTGCAATGCAGAAGATTTGGGTTCAATCCCTGGGTTGGGAAGATCCCTTGGAGGAGAGCATGGCAACCCACGCTAGTAGTCTTGCCTGGAGAATCCCCATGGACAGAGAAGCCTGGTGGGCTACAGTCCATAAGGTCACAAAGAGTCGGACACGACTGAGTGGCTAAGCATGTTCAGCCATTAAAAGGAATGAAATACAGACACAGGCTACAATACGGACTGTACAGACACGGTGCCAAGTGAAACAAGCTGGGCCCCACAGTGTAGGATTTCATTTATATGAAAAGTCCAGAATAAATCAATCCATAGAGACAGAAAGGAGATTAGTGGTTGCCAGAGGCTGGGGGGTTGGGAGCCACGCTGGGGAATGGTACTAAGGGTACGAGGACTCCTTAGGGGGTGATGAAAACGTTGCCAGACTGACTGTGGTGATGGATACAGTACTCTGGAAGCATACTAAAAGCCACTGGATTGCACGTTTTAGTGGGTAAATGGCAGGATATGAGAATTCTATTTCAGTAAAGCTGTTTAAAGAGAGAGAGAAATGTTCATGTGAGATGGTGAATTTCAAACACAGCCACCCTGTGTCTGAGGCCAGGTGTCGCTGGGTCCCAGAGGCTGTGAGTTTGCAGTCATGAAGACAGGTAAGTCCCCAGCTGCCTGACCTTCCCGCATAAGGCTGTCCTTTGTTCTTGGACCTGCTTCCTGCTCACCTTTTCTTATGCTCTGTGGATTTCAACAGGCAGTGGCCTTGGAAGGGACCCAGGACACCGGCTGGTAATCCCGGGTAATAAGGAGGCAGACCCAGCTTGGGGAAGCTGGGAGGATATTAGTCACTTAAAAGGAGAACGTCCAGGGGCCCTCAGATTTAGAACTTGAAGCTAGAACCAACCCACGCTGGGAAGGAGGAAGTGCCACATACAAGGGGCATTCTGCACCATCAGAGCTGGAAGGCTCTGTAAACACACAGCTGAGCCCTGTCCTGCCCCCACCAAACAGATGGGAAGGCTGCGGCTCGGACAGAAGCAGCAGGACCTACCCGGGACCCGACGCCTCTGTGTTCTCTCCCTCTCCAAGCTGTCTCCCACCTCTCCCCACTACTCAGCGCTCCTAGCTTCGTTTGCTTGCAGCATCTGGCCAAACTCAGGAGCCAGCATTTCAGATTCCTGAGGTTCCCAGAGTTGGGGGTGCAATCCCTGAGCTGAGAAGGTCCCTAGGTGGGGAGCGAATGGCAACCCACTCCAGGATTCCTGCCTGGAGAATCCCATGGCCAGAGGAGCCTGGCAGGCTACAGTCCATGGGGCCGCAAAGAGTCGGACACGACTGAAGCGGCTTAACACACATACACAAGGTGCTATCAGCATGACGTGCGACACGCAGTGAGCTCATTTTAAAACGGTGAGAATGGTGGTAGCAGCAGCAGCTAACCTTCTACAGACACCCCAGGTGTCAGGTACTGTTTTGAGAGCTTTACATTATGAAAGTAGGAACATATTCCCACCTTACAGATGAGGAAACCAAGGCAGAGCGGTAAAGTAACATCTTATTGCTGAGAACGATGCCTCAACTTACAGTATGGATGCCCAGCCCTGGAGCAACTTCTCCTGAGTTCTGTCTGGTCCTGGGGAGGCTGTGGACACTTCTGGGCTATCTGCCAACATCCTCCTTCAACAAGTTGAGTTGCAGGCCTTGAGCCCAGAGGCAGGGAAAGGCCAACTTCAGTTTAGGACATTGAAAGAGGCATTTATCTGAGGGCAAGGAACGGGATAGGACCAGGACTTTCCTGCAAGGACCTTTTGCACAAAGGTACGTGGACAGGAGAACCATCTGGTGCAAGCAGAGAATTCTTGGGAGTTCCCTGGCAGTCCAGTGGTTAGGACTTAGTGCTTCCACTACCATGGCCCCAAGGTTCAATTCCTGGGCGAGGAACTAAGAAGATCCTGCAAGCTGTGTGGTACAACCCCTCTGCCCCCAAAACTAGGGAACTTTGGCACTTCTCAAACACAAACTTGCACCCAAATCCTGGGGATCGTGGTAAAAAGCGGGTTCTGACTCTACAGTCCTGTAAAGGCCAGTTTCAGTCTCATTTCCTTTTCTCCCTTGAGCCCCGAGGTGCCCATCAGACTGGCTGAACCAGCTCAGCCCAAGGCCTCCCCACAACCTATGGGAACTGCCCTGTATCACCCAGAGCCCAGGACTGGGGGCGGGGCACTGCTCGGGGGCAGGAGCTGACACACTGTGGTCAGTGGTCCAGTGATGCTGCCCCAGTGACCAGCAGGAAGGGTCTGCCCACAAGGGGCCCCTGGGCTCACATCTTTAGGGGCCATGAAATTAAAAGGCGCTTACTCCTTGGAAGGAAAGTTATGACCAACCTAGACAGCATATTAAAAAGCAAAGACATTACTTTGCCAACAAAGGTCCATCTAGTCAAGGCTATGGTTTTTCCAGTGGTCATGTATGGATGTGAGAGTTGGACCATAAAGAAAGCTGAACGCCAAAGAATTGATGCTTTTGAACTGAGGTGTTGGAGAAGAAGACTCTTGAGAGTCCCTTGGACTGCAAGGAGATCCAACCAGTCCATCCTAAATGACATCAGTCCTGAGTGTTCAGTGGAAGGACTGATGTTGAAACTGAAACTCCAATACTCTAGCCACCTGATGTGAAGAACTGACTCATTTGAAAAGACCCTGATGTTGGGAAAGATTGAAGGCAGTAGGAGAAGGGGATGACAGAGGATGAAATGGTTGGATGGCATCACCGACTCAATGAACGTGAGTCTGGGTAAACTCCAGGAGTCAGTGATGGACAGGGATGCCTGGCGTGCTACGGTCCACGGGGTTGCAAAGAGTCAGACATGACTGAGCGACTGAACTGAAACTCTCTCCCTTGAGGCCCCCTTGTATCCTCCGAGGCTGAGCGCTCTGTGAGCTCAGGCATGTTCAATCACCCCCGTATCCCAATGATGGGAGATGTCAATGACCTCCCTTTTACAGGTGAGAAAATGAGGCCCAGAGAGGTGAAGTGACAAGCTATAGTGACACAGCTAGAAGAAGAGCTTTGAATCCAGCACTCACCACCCCATGCACTTCCTCATACCCGCTACTTCCTTCCAGTTCGGTATGTTTTTACTTCAAAGAGAGAATGAGAGACCTTCCTGGGGCATGTGCTCCCACCCAGCCCCAAGAGGCCCCATCCGGGACCCAAAAGAGAGCAAGGCAAGCACCCACAGGGGAAGGAAAGACTGAAAACCACAGAGGAGGGTGGGCGGGGCGCTTCCCCCTGCCTTAGTGTGGCTTGGTTTCCGGTGGCGGTGAGGCTCAGCTCAAGTGCAAAGTTCTCTCTGCGGGTCCGGGAAGGCTTCTTGGCCTGAGACCCTGGCCTCCCTGCTCTGTGCTGGTCCAGGGCTTCCCCCATCAAGGCAGGCCGCCGGCCCCACACTCCCAGGCCCACCCCCCTGCACTGAGTATTTACTTGTGACGGTTAAACAGTGGGGAACTGGGGGACCCACGGGGCTCGTGCAGGAGCGGCACGCCCCATCCAGCACATGTCTTCCTGGGAAACACTGAGCCACTCAGAGCACAGCACCCATACCAGCAGCAGCATCACTCGGGAGCTTGTGAGAAATGCAGAGTCCTGGCCGGGCCTAGACCCCTGGAATCAGAACCCCCATTTCACGAGGGCCAGCATTCCCGTGCAAGTTTGAGAAGCGCCAAGAATTCCCGACACACACTGAATGGGTCTCCTATTCACATGATGATGTCTGCCTGGCACACAATAGTGCTCAGTTGCTCAGTCGTGTCCATCTCTTTGTGACTCCATGGCCTGTGGCCCACCAGGCTCCTCTGCCCATGGGATTTCCCAGGCAAGAATACTGGAGTGGGCTATTGTGCCCTCCTCCAGGGGATCTTCCTGACCTGGGTATCGAACCTGCATCTCCTGTTCTGCAGGTGGGTTCTTTACCGATGTCTTTGCACAAAAGATTCTGGCTAGAAGGCCCTGGCCCCCAGCCCCAGGCAAATGTGTTTTTCAAATGTTGAGGCAGCATCAGCAAAATGATTCCTCCCCCACAGGCTTCCCGCCTCTTCCTGCCTGCTTCACACCTAGGACCGGCCACCCCTCAACACCTGTCACGTACTCATTCCAGCAGGAGCGACAGGTATTCCAGCACCTTCCAGGTGCCAGGCCCTGTTCCGGGTGCTGGCTTCAGCAGTGATGGGACAGACACGATCCCTCCTGGCATTTCAGCGGGGGAAACAACAGAGGCGGAAAATGGAGCTTTCAAGGCAGCAACAAGCGCTTTGCAGACACACCAAGCAGTGGGAATGGAGGAGACCGCAGGGAGTTGGTGAATTCCCATGGGCTGGTCAGGGAAGGCCTCGGAGTGAAGGGTACACGTGAGCAAAGACCTGCAGGAGGTGACTGCTCCACCCCAGGGGACTCTTGGTGACGTCTGGAGACATTTCTGGTTGTCACACTGGGAAGAGGTGCTCCAGGAAGCCAGGGACGCTGCGCAACGTCCTGCAAGAATACATCCTAACCCCACCCTGCCCCTAGCAAGGCTGATCCAGCTCTGGGCTTCCCTGGTGGCTCAGTGGTAAAGAATCCATCTGCCAGTGCAGTAGACACGGGTTCCGTCCCCAATCCGGGAAAATCCCACATGCCTTGGGGCAACTAAGCCCGTCAGCCACAACTATGAGTCTGTGCTCTGGAGCCCAGGAACCGCAACTACTGAAGCCTGAAGGCCTAGAGCCTGTTCTCCACAGCGAGAGACGCCACCGCGATGAGCAGCTCATGTTCTGCAACTAGAGAGCAGCCCCTGCGCGAGGCAAATAGAGAAAAGCCCGCACACAGCACCCAAGATCCGGCACAGCCAAAAATAAACAAAATTAAATAATTGTTTTTTAAAGTACATACTAAAATTTAAAAAAAAATGACCCAGCCAATGGAAACTCTGATCTGAGGAACAGTGTTCTAGAAAGAAGGAAGGGTGTGTGCTAGAGCCCTGAGGCGGGAACAGCAAGAACATCCACGCAGCTGGAACAGAAGGAGTAAAAAAAAGGTCAGGGGGTCAGAAGGGTGGTGGGATGCGAGGATCTGCAGGACACGTGCTGACCAGGCGGCTGTTACTTTATTTTTACTTGGCAAGGTGGAACCTTCGGAGCAGAGACGTGCCATTTTCAAAGGCTCCCCCTGGCCCCCATGCATCACTGTGGGTCTCTATGAGGGTGGGGCAGTGAACAGGAGAAGTAGATTCAGGAAGTAGGGGGATGGTATGAGATGAAGGCAACCTGGAGGATGATGGGGGCTCTCCTTGGGGGATGCTGTGAGATGAAGGCAACCCGGGAGGATGATGTGGGCTCTCCTTGGGACACGTTAAGTGTGAGATGCCGCAAGAACATCAAGGGAACGAGCAGTGGCTGGGGTTCAGAGGAAATGGCCCAGCCACAGATACACACTGGGCAGTTAGCATCCACGTGGTATTTTGAGCCTAGGCTGAGTCTTCTATTTCGGGTCCTCCCACGGCCAAGTCGGGCCTCTGTGATCTGCCCCAACCAGCCAGTCGTCTTATCTCTCAGGCCGATGAAGCTCGGTCCCACCTCTGCCTGGAGCAGCTCCCTCTTCCCTCCACATGCCAGCCCCTTCTCTGGTCCCCACAGCAGCCACCTCAGAGGGGCCTGTGCAGACCACCTGTCCCCAGGTCCTTCTCCCCACGGTGGTCCCAAGGATGTGCCCTCTGCCCCGCTTCCTTCTTCCATCATCATATATCATGAGCTTATATGCGAGTTACCTCGCTCACACTCACATGCACACCTCAACAGAGCCCCCCTCCCCCCCGGGGCAGAGGGAGCCTCACTTCTCATTCAATGTCCTCAGCACCAGAACCCACCACAGAAGGTCCTAACGCCCGCTTCGTTAAAGCAATGACTGGGTCAAGTATTTATCATCCTGGGAAAAGAATCTCTTAAAAAAAAAAAAAAAAACTTTTTGTGTGAGTCACCACTAATATATCTAAGACCATTTAGAAAGCTTCTTTCCACTCTGGGGGACACCTGGGCAGCCTTCACACCAAGCTGACACCATCATGGTTCCCATTCCCATATCTGCCCTCACCTGAGCAGGGGTGGCAGCCCCGGGGGCACTCCCTCCTGATGTTTCCTGGGCAGTGTTACAAGTAACTGCGGGTCTGTCTGTCTAAGTCAACGTGCATCATCTCAGCTGAGGCTTTAAAGGGAGGTCTGGTTACCTCCTGAGTGAAAGACGCTCAGTAGTGTCTGACTCTTTGTGACCCCATGGACATACTGTCCATGGATTCTCCAGGCCAGAATACTGGAGTGGGTAGCCTTTCCCTTCTCCAGGGGATCTTCCCAACCCAGGGATTGAACTGGAGTCTCCTGCATTGCAGGCAGATTCTTTACCAACTGAGCTAACAGGGAAGCCTGGTTACCTCCTTGAATACGGTAAATACTGGCCATGAGACAGCCTCACGATCTAAGTGGGGCCTCAATTCTTTCACTGTCAGGCATACTTTTTTTTTTTTAATGAGTAAATCTTTAGCTACTTGACAGGTTAAAAAGCAAAGTAACTAGGTTAAAAAGTGACTTAAAAAGACACATACACCCACATGTTCACAGCACTATTATTTACAATAGTCAAGATATGGAAGCCACCCAATAGTCTGTCGACAGGTACATAAAGATGTGGTGTGTGTGTGTATATATATATATATACACACACATATATACATACATATATAAAAATATATAAATATATATATAATGGAATATTACTCAGCCATAAAAAGGATGAAATTTTGCCGTTTTCAACAACACAGATGGGCCTGAAGGATATTATGCTTTGTGAAATAAATTAGACAACAATAAATACTGTATGTTATGACTTGTACATGAAATCTAGAAAATGAAAAATAAATGACTTCATTTGGAGAAAAGCGATGTGATCACAGTGCTCCAGGGCTCTGGCTATTCCAACAGCCAGCCCTTAACCTTCCTGCAGGTTAAGCTGTGGGGCCTTAACCTTCGTAGCCTCAGTTTCTTGACCTGTCAAATGGGGTAATGGTGTGAACTTCAGAGGGTCCCCGAGACCCTTAAGACCACACAGCTAATGGCAGCTCCTAACACCAAGCTAACCTCTCACTTGATAAAGTGATGGGAGGCACTGCTGAGGGGTGTAAAACAAGCCCTGGGGTTGGGACTTTGCTGGCTCCGGGGATCAAGCCCATCAGAACGCTGCTTGGGGCTCTGGTGGTGCTGGCAGTGGGCAACTGTGTCCTTTCTCTTCCTCATGTACGTCTGTGGTTGCATTCATCCCAGGAATCACTCTACATGTGATGTGTCCAATATTCATCTAAAACTATTTTTGCAGCGCAGCTCTATCTAATCAGGCGCCCTCCTGGCCTGCATCACTACGTTTGAAGGATTCTATCGCATCTATTTCTGGGTGTTGGTGAGCCTGCCAGAGCACTCTCAGGAAGTAGAAGGCTGCTGTTTAAAACATCTGACACCTAAGGGACCCTACTAAAGGGAAAAAAAGTACAAGAAGCCATTCTTGTATTGTCTAAAATCAGTATCGTTTAATGAGCTTGCTTATGGAGGGTCTTCCTTCTAGAAGGAGAGCTTTTGAGGACAGAAGTCTCTGCATAGTAGGTGCTCGATAAATGAGTCAGAGCAACATTTTCTATCACGCATTTTTCACCAAGACCCCTTAGAACAAAGTGCTTTGTGATCAAGGTGCTCTCAGGTTTGGGGGATCCTGAAACACATATAATCTGGGGCACCCTTCTTAAAGAAAAAGAATGCAGCATTAGGAATTGAAAAAAAAATCAAGTGCTGGGCCTTGTAAGGAACCCATGCAGAGTGGAACCAATACGGAGTGGGGCCCTGACTTGGAAAGCCTCAGGGTAAACTCACCCCTGAATGTCCTCACATGATCTTCAGCAAAAGAGGGAACACGACCAGACATGGTAAAAAGTGGGGGGTTAAAATTAAAATCAATTTTCAGGGACTGGTAGTCCAGCAGTTGGGACACTGTGCTCCCAATGCAGGGAGCCCAGGTTCCATCCCTGGTCAGTGAACTAGACCCCACATGCCACAAATAAGAGTCGGTACAGCCAAATAAACAAACAACAAAATTAAAATCAATTTTGGCAGTTTTTACCCTGTGGAATTTTTTTTTTAAAGCTACCCTCAACTTACTAAAGTCATAAATTCAGAGACACAATTCTTCGTTAAGCTTTTAGATTTAACTTACAAGTCTACGTATAAAAGCTGCAGGTGAATGGGGCCTTTTGCACTGCTGTATTCAAAAGTCCAGGCCCATTCACTCTCTCAGAGGAGGGGGCCAAAGGGCCTGCAACCACCCACACCCCTCCCAGACTGAGGTGCCGGGGGCCATGCTCAGAGGGGACCCTGGTTGACGACGTTCACAAATCTTGACACTAAAGAAACGAAGCTTCTTCCCATGCTCCGAAATCCCAGCAAGGCCTCCCGAATGTGCCCAAGGATCAGAGCGGTTGAAGGCTCAGCCTGGGGTCACACAGGAAACCCGTGGGAGACTAAGGGCCAGAACACTGTCCGGGGCTCCTCACCCCTTCTGCCCAGGAGGGTATGCAGGAAAGTCTAGGAGAGCCAGAAAAGCTGCCCCCATGAGCCCTGGAGGGTGGATGAGGATCGGGCAGAGCAGCTCCAGGGGCTGGGAGGGGGCCCTCCATGTAGGCTTGTTTGCACTGGCACTGCAGTTGGGTGGTGTCACCTCCCTCCTGCAGGCTGGGCTGGCCTGCCACCGTGTGCAGCTGGCACTGCCTGCCCAGCAGAGGCTGCAGACACTGGAGCAGGGGCCGTGGTGGCGGTAATGGTGCCCCCATCTCAGGATGTCAGGGCGCAGGGTCCTCAGAGAGCACAGCAGGGAGACTGAGGCTCTTACTGGACACCCACCGGTCACAGCCAGGCTCCCCGATTCCTTACAGAGGGATCTCAGCACCAGGCTTGAGTCCCAGCTCCTCTGCTTGTGAGCTGTGTGACCAGGGGCCAGGTATGTGACCTCTCTGAGCCTCACTTTCCCACGTCTCAGGTGAGGCGAGCAGGTGTTCCTCCCCCTACCTATGGGGTCGTCTAAGGTGCACGTTAAAAGCTGTGCAGCACAAAGCGCGCTGGAAATAATAAAGCTTATTATCTGTGAACCGTCTCCGCATGCCAGGCCCCCAGATAAATCCTTTCGTCACAAATATGTAGACCCTGTGAAGGAAGGGCTATTACTAACCCCGGGTCTCACGTATACCATGCTTGAGTTCAAGAGAACTCTCCCAGTGTGCTCGTTCACTTGTTCCTCACTTCACTGCTCTCTCATTCACCCGTTCATTCAATCAGCTGCTCCCAGAGCATCTATCCTGTTATGAGCCCTGGACTCAGCACCAGAACCAAAGGAAGAGATCCAGTTTCTGTTCCCCAAGGGGCCCACCATCTGTTAGAGGGGGTGGGGTAGCTGGAAGAGGGGCAGTTACCATTCTGTGCTGCAAATGCTAGGCTGGGGCACCCCCAGGAGGGATCTGTGGGTTAGGACACCCCTAGGAGGGGTCTGTGGGGATGCAGGGGGCAGGAGAGTGTCTTGGAGGAGGTGGTGTCCACACTGAGACCTCAACAAAGCAAAACCCAGCAGCTGAAGACTGTGGTGGACCCCAGCTAAAGATCATGGACATGACGTTGACTGGGGAGCCCTCAGGGCTAGGGAGCAGTGGCTACTTGCTGGGTTCAGGTGGACACAGGGCTTACTTGAGGGCAGGGCTGGGAAGGCAATGCGTATCGTGCTCCTGGGAGTGGCTATGCAAGAGATGGGTAAGTGGGGGGCAGGGGGCAGGCGGAGCCACCAGTTCAAACTCTCCCACGTCCTGGCTTGACCTACAAGGTGTGGGAAGTAGGATGCTGCACTTGGACCGATCAGCACTTGGGAGAGGGTGCCTCCTCCATCTGTTCAAGCCTGGAGGCAAAATGGGTGCATTCCCAGGTGCTAGGCAAGGCCAACCTCACCAAGACAGCCTATGCTGGTTATAAATGCAGAGTCCTGGGCCCCACTCCAGTCCTGTGGACCAAAACCGACATTTTAGCAAAATTCCCCGGTGATTTGCACACACACAAATGGTGGGAAAGAGCCAGTGTAGACCGCTCACTATAACCAAGACAAGGAAACAGCCTAAATGTCCATCAACAGAGGAATAGATAAAGATGTGGAACATATATACTCAATGGAGTAATACGCAGCCATAAAAAGAATGAAAAAAATGCCATTTGCAGCAACATGGATGAACTCAGAGTAATTTATCTCATTAAGTCAGAAAGACAAAGACAAGTATCATACAATATCACTTACATATGAGGAATCTAAAATATGAAATCTACTTTTCTATGAAACACACACAGACTCACAGACATACAGGACAGACTCCTGGTTGTCAAGGTGGAAGGGAGAGGTCAGGGAAGACAGGGATTGGGAGTCTGGGGTTAACAGTTGCAAACTACTGTATACAGAATGATTGGAAGGGAAGCGGCAAAGCTGTCACTATATGCAGGTGGTATGATACTATACACACAGAAAATCCTAAGGACTCCACAGAAAAACTACTAGATCTGATCAATGAATTTGGCAAAGTAGCAGGATACAAGATTAACATTCAGAAAGCAGTTGCATTTCTTTACACTAATCATGAAATATCATCAGAAAGAAAATGCAAAAAAATACCTTTTAAAATTATACCACCGCCCCCCGCCCCACTCCCCGAACAACAGCAGCAACAAAAAACCCTCAGGAAAAAAACCCTCACCAGGGAGGTGAAAAGACTTAAAGGCAGAGAACTATAAAACATTAAGAAATTAAAGAAGATTCAAAAAAAAAAGAAATTAAAGAAGACTCAAAAAAAAAGAAATTAAAGAAGATTTAAAGAAATAGAATGATATCCTATGCTCTTAAATTGGAAGAATATTGTTAAAATGCCAATACTACCCAAATCAATCTACAAATTTAATGTGATCCCTGTTAAATTACCCATGACATTTTTCACAGAACTAGAATAATCCAAAAATTTACATGGAACCATAGAAGACGTAGAATTGCCAAAGCAATCCTAAGGAAAAAAAAGTTGAGCATGAGGCATGACTCTCCCAGACTTCAGACTATACCACAAAAGTACAATAATTAAAACAGTGTGGTATTATTACAAAAACAAGACACATGTATCAATAGAACAGAGAACCCAGAAATAAACCCACACACCTCTGGTCAATTAATTTTTGACAAAGGAAGTAAGAATATAAAATGGGAGGAAGACAGTCTTCAGCAAGTGGTATTATAACAGTAAATCACTGCATGTAAATCACTGAAGTTGGAACACAGCCTTATGTTCTACACAAAATAAACTAAAAGATGGCTTGAAGACATAAACATAAGACATGACATCATAAAACTCCTAGAAGAGAGCATAGGCAAAATATTCTCTGACATAAGATCATATCAACTTTTTTTTTTGTCCGTCTCGCAAGTCAATAGAAATAAAAGCAAACAAATAGGAAATATTTAAACTGACAAGCTTTTGTACAGCAAAGGAAACTATTTTTTTTTAAAGGAAAAGACAATCTATGGAATAGCAGAAAATATTTGCAAATAATGTGACTGACAAGGGCTTATATATACAAACAGTTCATACAACTCAACAACAACAACAAAACAACCCAATTAAAAAGGGGCAGAAAGCCTAAACAGACATTTCTCCAAAGAAGATATACAGATGGCCAGCAGCACATGAAAAGAGGCTCAGCATTACTAATGAGAGAAATGCAAATCAAAACTACAATGAAGTATCACCTCACACCAGTCAGAATGTTGTCATTAAAAAATCTACAAATAACAAATGCTGGAGAGGGTGTGGAGAAAAGGGAACCCTCCTACAGTGTTGGTGGGAATGTAAATTGGTGCAGCCACTATGGAAAACAACACTGAGACTCCTTAAACTAAAAACAAAACCACCATATGATCCAGCAATCCCACTCCTGGACATATGTCTGGAGAAAACCATTATTCAAAAAGATACATGCACCCCAATGTTCAATGCAGCACTATTTACAATAGTCAAGACACAGAAGCAAACGAAATGCCCATTTCCAGAGGAATGGATAAAGAAGATGTGGAACATATACACAGTGGAGTATTACTCAGCCATAAAAAAGAACAAAGCAACACCATTTGCAGCAACATGGATGCAACTAGAGATTCTCACAGTGAGTGAAGTTAGAAAGACAAATACCACATGATATCACTTATACATGGAATCCAAAGCATGGCACAAATGAACCAGTCTACAAAGTAGAAACAGCCTTACAGACATAGAGAACAGGCTTGTGGGTGCCAACGGGTAGAGGGCTGGGGGAAGGATGGAGCAGGAGTTTGGGGTTAGCAAATGGAAACTATTACCTTGAGAATGGATAAACGACAAGGTCCTACTGTATAGCACAAGGAACTACATCCAGTCTCCTGGCATAAACCATAACAAAAAAGACTATAAAAAAGAATCTATATATGTGTATAACAGACTCACTCTGCTGTAGAGCAGAAATTAACACGATACTATATGCCAACTATATTTCAACAACAAAAAAAATAATGGATAAACAACATGGTCCTACTGTACAGCACAGGGAACTATATTCAATATCCTGAAATAAATCACAATGAATAAGAACGAGAATATATAAGGAACACTGAATCACTTTCTGTACAGAAGAAATTAATACAATATTATAAATTGACTATACTATAATAAAATTAAAAAAAAAAAAAAGAACCAGTGTAGAGCTCAACACGTTAGTATATCCTTGGAAAAGCCCATGAGGGGTTGCTGGGCAACACAGTCTGAGCTCTAGAGCCTCAGAGTGGGAGGGCTTCCTGCTCACACAGCACCTTCCCGCCCCACCTCCACTGCAGCCTGAGGATCGGTGACCACTGCCTGGGCACCTCAGGGTGCATCCTTATGACCTCACCAGTGGTGGAATGATGACAGTCCTGTTTGCCAAATACCAACCCAGCTCAGAAATGTACCATGTGCGTCTGCTCACCTTTAATGCTCAGATCAAATCCCAAATGACCATGCTCACTTTACGGAAGAGACAGGCTCAGAAAAACACAGCAACTAACCCACAGTCAACCAGCCAGGGACACAGATGTTTCAAATACGGTTTGTTTCCCAGGCCTGGGTTTTTGCCTCTGCTTTCCCCAAGTCTGAAAAGTATACAGGTGTGGAATTGGAACCTGAGGCCTCTCACCAAACCAAGACCCATGGACCCCAGACACATAACAAGCAGCAGCCCAGGGAGCTTGTGACATGCGAGGGGCACAGCACGCTGGAAAATCGTCTTGAGAAAGGGGGCTCCACCATTACACACCGCCAATTAAGAGCTGCATGGTGGTCCTGCCCCCAAGCACAGGTAGTGCCTGCCCGGCACAGCGCATGCGCCCATGAACTTCTAAAGAGACGGAGGATGCCCTTGACACTTCCATGTTCCAACATCCAGGTGTACCTGTGTCAGCTCACCTGAGACCTGCATCCAGTCCTCAGCCCCTGGTCCAAGGAAGCCCACCTTGCCCCGGGAAATCACCCCACCCTCCACCCCTGCCCTTGGCAGGTGACCCTGCCTCGCTCACTCACAGCTCTGGGGGAAAAAAAACCATTTTGCTGGTTACCCTTGGCCACAGTGATTGGCTCAGCCTTGGGCATGTGATCCCATAGGAAGCTAGGGGATCTTCTGCTAGGCTCTTTTCTGGGATTAGTAAGTGAGACTGTGTAGAATTCAAGAAGCCAGCCCTAGGCCTCCTTGGTGATCCAGTGGTTAAGCATCTGCCTGCCAATGCAGGGGACATGGGTTCGATCCCCGGTCTGGGAAGATCCCACATGCTGTGTGGCATCTGAGCCCATGTGCCACAACTACTGAGTCAGAGCTCAAGAGCCCGTGAGACTCAGTTACTGAAGCCTGCATGCCTGGAGCCTGGGTCTGCAGCTAGGGAAGCCACTGCAATGAGAAGCCCGAGCGTCGCAACAAAGAGTAGTCCCTGAATGGTGCAACCAGAGAAAGCCCACACCCAGTAACGAAGACCCAGCAGAATCGTAAGTGAATAAATAAATAAACCTCAAAAAATTTAAAACGTCAGTTCTGATTTAATTTACTTCTGTCTTGGACACAATCAAATCAAGACCAATGGCCCCCAGAACCTTCAGTCCACCAGACTCTGAGCTCTGGAAACGGATGCTCTTGAGACTATGACGCACTGGATTAACAACACGCCATTGTTTAGACAGATGAGACAAAGTGGACAGTATTTACATGTTGTTTTCCATTCAAACTTGGGTCAATTTTAAATCCACTTACTAAGAAAACAAGACACTTTCCTGGACTACTAAAAGGTTTAAAGTTCCAAGACTGTAGCCTTGAGACTCTGCATGTCTATTTTAGGAACTACATCTGTTAAGACAGTTTGTGGCAGGACAGCATTCACTTTATGTTGGAAACGGTTCAGCTCGAAGCGTCTTCCTCACCAAGTCGGATCAACTCACTGATGAGGACCTCTCACAGCCTGGTTTGAAATGACACGGCCACTGCCCAAGACTGAACACTCTCTCCCAGGAGGAGACACACAGTCCGAGGCATTCCTCCTCAGGAAAAGGTTAAACCACCCACCTTCTAAGAGATTCACGTGAAATAACGTGACATAAAATGGTGGTTTTCCTACACAGAAGCCCACAGCTGCTGCCCACCATCTTGTCTGGGGCTGGAACTACCGATCGGAGGAAGCAGAGTCAAGAGACCCTTGCGACAGCATCGAACTCTTGAACTGAGGCACACCGCAACCGATTCATCCTGGGGTGCCCGGCACTGGGCACGGTCCTGGCATTCGACAGGCCTGCCCTTTGTGCCTGGGGTTCCAGCGAAGTCGGGGTCAAGTGGCTGACCAGCTTTTCATCCCCCTTCTCTTCCCTCCAGTTAGAATCTTCTAACCCCAGTTAGAACCATGGTCCTGGCATTCGACAGGCCCGTCCCACCCCAGTTAGAACCATGATCC